>NW_017304331.1:258387-263755 GCF_001594115.1 Trachymyrmex septentrionalis | reverse complement strand
AAAATCGATACATAATGTCTGTCTTACATATCTGCGCTCCTTCTCACTGTACATATTTCATAAGTTTTTTATTTCTTTTTGGACATATTAATTCAAACTTCTTACATATGATTTCTGGTGAGTTTTTTATGAAATAATTTTTATTGATTTTGTTGGATTTTCGGTATTTTATATTATTTTATTTATGCGTAGTTGTCGGTAGTACGTTTTTTTGTTTTTTAATTTATCCTTTTTATTAACTAGAATTTTACCAATGACATTTTTAATACTTTTGACTGTTCAACCATACGGAAATTATGTTTCGAGATCAAGACTCACCCGAACTGTGATTATTCTGAATATGCGAACATTTGCGACAATTGATTTTATTCTGTTATTTTTTCGTTATACTAATGTCTGAAGAGGGCTCAAACCGGTAGCCGAAACTTGTAATTTATTAGTTTATAGTCTAATTTTTTGCGTGATGTTTCATCGCTGTTAATATAATATATAATTTTATGAAAATTTAAAAAAATGTGGTTGACTCTTACTTCGCCCGTTGATTGAGTTTTGTTATTATGTTTTGAAAGAGTCCTTTGAATTTGTTTATTTATTTTAATTAAAAAAAGAATTTTTTGAAACCCTTGTATTTTTGCCATATATCCCATAGAGGTGGGATATACGGCTATTCATAAGAGGGAGAGGGGTATATACAGTTTATAGCATTTTCAGAACACAACATCAAAACAGGACATCAAATACTGTTTGATAAAACGATCACAATGGTCGACATTACTTTATACTTTTCAAGAAAGTATAGAGAAGCCATAGAGATACAAAAACATCCTAAGAATCTAAATAGAGATAATGGGTACAACATAAATAAAATATGGAAAACCATTCTCCTGGTTTGAAGACCGACCAACCCCCCCCCTCCCCTCCACTCACAATTTTCTTCTTTGTCCCCATCACTCCAACAAGTAGCGTAATATAAAAAGGAACGACCCGGAGGAACAGTTCAGTATCAGGCTGCTCCTCGCCCTGATGAAGTGGATTGCAAGGTTCACAAAACGTTGGCATTTCAAGAATGGATCTGAACACGGAGGAACCCACGAAACGCATAATTCTTACATAGAAAGCACCCGTGAAAGCTTCAAGAACTTTAATAATAATTAATCCGCTTAATGTTTCGACTCACTTTTAAGCCATCCTGTCGGAGACAGTATGATGTTGTAATTACAAAAAATTTTTTTAAAAACTAATTTATTTCAGTGAGCTACCTCGACGTATTAACGAAAACTAACATAAAAACGAACTCTAATAACAGTCTAAAATATATTAAAATTATTAAAAAGTAAATTTGTTGGAAGCAAAAACGATTTATTGTAAAATAATAGAAGATAGCTCACTAAAACAAAAATTCATCATATCGTAAACATTTAAATTCTATCGGTTTTGTCAAAAACCAGTGGTAGATTACCAAAGATAAATTTACTGGTAGCAAAAACGATTTATTGTAAAAGAATAGAAGGTAACTCACTATGTGCGCGAGTGCACCGCGCGAAAGAATTAAGAGAGAGGACGGCACATGGCTGGCATGGCTGGTATAACGCACAAAAGTTAGAAAAACTACAGTTCTTTGTAGTTTAACAAAAGATTTACTTTATTTCTTACAACAATAAATTCAGCACAAAAAAATTGATGAAAATTATCACAAAGTATTACACACAATCCTTTTCTTACAAATTATCTCACCCGATAGCAATAGAAAATCGCGGCGATTTCTCGGCGATTCTCGAAGGAGATTTTCCTTACTGCGGTTCTACGTGGCGGTTTTCACGGCGGTTTTCTACACGATACAATAGCGAGAATCTGAGCACTAAGAGAGGGAAAGCGGCGACGATCGGCGCATATATTGCCTTCGTGACCCGGGATCTCCTCTTGATAATATTCAATAAAAATTTGCCATAATTGTAATTTTTACGTGGCATTTGTTGTATAATAATGATTGGCGCCTCGGATTCTTTTCCCTTGACTTTTGACGTAACAGTCATGCGCGACAGAAAATCCGCGCGTGGGATTGGTGGTCGCATGTGACGTGTTCGTCGGAGCACTGCACTCGCGCGCGGGATTGAATTGTTCTCGAACCTTTGATGGGCCGTTGTCTGTGTGTATAAACAAATTAATTTATTACCAAAAAACGACAAATTAATAATTATGCTCGAGAATTCACCGATTTATTTTTCACACACGTCCAACGACAATTGATGTTAGTTAAACGACAAGAATTATTATTTTTTTATGAATTTATGATCTCAAACACACTAAAACAAAAATTCATCGTATCGCAAACACATAAATTCTATCGGTTTTGTCAAAAACCGTTCCACTATCTTAAAATGGGGGGAGCAAAGTCAGGTCCGAGATATTCGCTCGGACCCCAACTATCATATCCCCACGCGTGGTTGGACAAAAATCCACGCGCGGTGCATCACTCTATATTAGTGACGCCGACTGGGTACTCAATTATTTGTGCGCTCAGATATCGCCTCTCTCTCTCATGGGCTGCAGGGGGCTAAGGGGGCTCGATCTCATTTCTCATCATCTGTTGCTGCTATCACCGTCCTCGAGCACGGCCGCTTGGCGGCAACTCGGTATTTCAGGGGGAAGGAACCGGTGTGTGCCTTCAAGTCGAGGAGAAGCCCTCCCCTTCTCTCTCCCTTTCCTCATCCCTCTCTCCCATCCCCCCCTCTCTCTCTCTCTCTTTCTCTCCTTCCGCAGCATTATCTGTTTACAGAAGGAAGGGACCGCTTTCCATTCAGGGATCTTTCACTCCACAAGGCCATGACCACAGTACATACAGTAGCGCAATTCTCTGTTGGCACCTTTGATGTTAGTGTTGGCTAAAATGGAGTGCGCATGCGTGAAATAAACAAGTTACCTAGTATTGCCACGGTTATCACCTAAACTTCTTTCTCCTTTTTTCGCTCTGTCAAAACTCATTAGATTTATTCGCGTCGCACTCCAACAAATGTGTTGGAGTGAGTAAGAGCTGTTATAGGAGCATATTAGAGCATGCAACGCGAATAAATCTATTATTACAATAAAATAATCTGAACTTAATGAAAATTAATAAAAATAAATTGTAAATATATTGAAAAATAAAGAGAAAATGTAGAAAAATATTAGGAAAAATGTTAAATTAACTTTAAAATGTATATTTGTATAAAGAAATATTATGTAATTATGAGGTCTGGCTATTAAATAACGAGACTGTGCGCGCAGAAGGCGTCCTAGAGGGGTAGGGTGGGAAACGAATGCAGCGTTGGATAGCTGGAAGTGTCTACTATTCCAGTACGAAAATACGTTTTTGTCGCAGTAGTAGTATTTTTTCTATAGAGGTTAGAAACGAACTTGTTTTTTTCTCGTGCCGATAACAATGTGTGACGAAAAACACGAGCAACGGATCAATGTGAAATTTCTCGTTAAATTAAAAAAAACTCCGACTGAGTGCTATAAGTTGTTGAAAGAGGCCTATGGTGAGAATTCTCTATCTCGTGCGCGTGTTTTCGAATGGTATAAACGGTTTTCTGAAGGCCGAGAGAGCACCGAAGATGACCAACGTCCAGGTCGACCTGTCTCTGTTTCAACTCCGCAAACAGTGACCAAAATCAATGAAATTGTGCGCGGAGATCGTCGTATGAGCATTCGGATGATTGCTGAGACTGTAAACGCCGATAAAGAAACTGTCAGAAAAATTTTACATGACGAATTAAACATGAAGAAAGTCTGTGCGAAGTTGGTCCCAAAAAATTTGACCCCTGACCAAAAGCTCGTCCGTCAACAGATCTGCTCAGATTTTCTTGAGAGGTTAGATGAAGAGCCTGAATTGATGGAAAACATCATCACTTGCGATGAAACCTGGATATTCCAATACGATGTTGAAACTAAGCGGCAATCCATGCACTGGAAAACTCCTGCATCGCCAAGAATGAAAAAAGCAAGGATGTCGAAATCAAAATTTAAAGCCATGCTAATCGTTTTTTTCGACATCAACGGCATCGTGATGACTGAATGGGTTCCAGAGGGTCAAACTGTAAACCAAACTTACTATTTGACAGTTTTGGCAACACTGCGAGAGCGAGTTCGTAAGAAACGGCCGGAGTTGTGGAAAAACAAGTCGTGGATCTTACACCAGGACAACGCACCTGCCCATAACGCGCTGTCTGTGAAGCGTTATTTAGCCGCTAGAGGCACTCCAGTGCTCGAACACGCGCCGTACTCGCCTGATTTAGCACCCTGTGACTTTTTCCTGTTTCCGAAGATCAAGTCTGCCTTAAAAGGAACCCGGTTCGAGTCGATGGAAAAGGTGAAGCGAAAATCGGCGGAGCTCCTAAATGCTCTTACAAAAGAAGACTTCCAGCATTGCTTTGACCAATGGAAAAAACGAATGGAACGGTGTGTGGCGAGGGGAGGGGAGTACATTGAAGTGGAGCATTCAATTGTAGAATAATTTTTAAAATAAAATTCTTTTTTATAAGCAGTCTCGTTATTTAATAGCCAGACCTCGTATATATCTATGAAACTGTTATGAGAAAGCTGAGAGATATAAAAGAAATTTATATACATGTATGTCCAAAAAATAAATTTAAAATACAATAAATAAAGAGAAATCCTTTTTGCTCAATTTTCTATGTTACTTTTTGTTCACTTTTTCACTTTATTATTTTTTCACAAAAATTAGACTAATCTCTCGAGATTTCTCACAAAACTTTTCACCAAATGGACAATACACGTAATACTTCCCTCTAAATTTCTACTCTGAACCATGTATGTTTGAAAAACAAATGTTTAAGTGGAACATTGAAATGCTTATTTAAGTAGACAGAGAAAGAGGAAGATCAATAAAGAAAGGAGGAAAAGAAACTTACTTATTTCACGCATGCGCACTCCATTTTGGCCAACATAAAATTAGGAGAGTTGCGCTACTGTATATACTGTAGTAAAACTACGAATTTTTACATTTCAGGTATCTGAACAGGATTGTTCACATTTTGTGCATATTATAAAATGCACTCATTTTGCTTCAAAGTACACAAATTCTAATAATTCTGATGAATGAATACAATATCATTTTTAATAAAGGAGGATATTGCGCAACATTTATCCAAGATCCTAAATTGAGACAAAAATGGATTGATGCTGCGGGAACTTTTGATTGGAAACCTTCAAAATAGCTGTACTGTGTGAGGTTAGTATATCAAAACGTGCATACAAATATTTTATACTATGGTATAACTCCCGCAAACGTCAATAAAAATAACATCATTATTACAATTTTTCATATTAATTGTTAATAATTTAATATTAATATATTAATATAATAATA
>NW_017304331.1:251272-258310 GCF_001594115.1 Trachymyrmex septentrionalis | reverse complement strand
AAATATATTAATATATTATATTAATATAATACAAATGTATGTAACAGTTTACATAATTATGTGAAAAATTATAACATATTGATGTTACGTTAATGATAGTTGGTGGGATATTTTTCTCTAATAAATACCCCCCTCTTTTTTTTGGTTCATTTCCATTTATCAGAATTATTTTGCATTGGTGCAAAATTATAAGGAAAGGAGCCATGCCAAATTTATTTTGCAAATGTCAAGAACCTATGAAGAGTGCAATCTTTAATATTGCCTTCTTTTGTAGATTCTGTTTTATTAGCTTTCTTTAACATTTTTATGCCAATAGGCAGTTTTTTACATAACTTTTATTATGAATAACTTGTTTCAGTTTTCTTATTTTTACAGATTATTTTCAAGTTTACATCACATTTGCAAAACAAACTTAGTATTGCACTTTTCCTTATAATTTGTTTGTCACCAATGCAGAATAATTTTGATAAATGAAAATGAACCTAAAGATATGAGATACATATTAAAAAAAAATATCTGTTCCATTAACTATCATTAACGTAACTTCAGTATGTTATAAATTTTCACGTAATCACGTAACCATTACATGCATTTGCAATATTTGTATGCAAGCTTAGGTACTGACCTCACACGGTACAGCTAATTTTGAAGATTTTCAATCAAGAATTCCGGCATCAATCCATTTTTGTTTTAATTTGATTAAAAATAAATAATAAATTCAAGGCTAATTAGAATCAAGGACTTGACTCTAATTACCCTTGAATTTATTGAATATTTTTAAGATTGTGAGTCTATTAATATTTTTATATCAATTTAAGATCTTGATTAAATTTTGTGTAGCAACATCTTTCTTTATTAGAGTTTGTACCTACTGAAAAAAATTACGTCACAAAGTTGCATAACGAAATCATGTAATTAAGACCAATAAATTACATAAAGAATTGTTTCAAATCATTACGTAATTTAAAAAAAATGACGTAAAAAGTCACTTGATGATGTTTTCTCTATTTCTCTTATTAAATTCTTTCAAATTCGATAACTACCATATAAAATCACATGATGGATAAAATTATTTCTAATATCGTGTGATTTTTTAAATAACAAAAACATGATTTTAAAAAATCACATACTGATTTGAAACAATTCGTTACGTGATTTACTTGTCTTAATTACATTTCATTATGTAACTTTGTGATGTAATTTTTTTTTCAATAAGGGTGCATCTTGGAAAACTGCACCTAGTAGGCATTTTATAATATGCATAAAATGTGAGCAATCCTGTTCATATATCTAAAATGTATATATGAGAAGTTTTATTTTATGTACGAGGTCTGTTCAAAAAGTATCGCGAATTTTGTGTTTTTTCAAAAATTATTTATTTATTCATGAATATCTATTTTGTCCCCTTCAAAGTAATCCCCATCAGATATTATACACTTGTGCCAACGTTTTTTCCAATCCTCGAAGCACTTCAAAAAATTATTTTTTGTGATCTTGTTCAGCTCCTCCTTCGATGCCATCTTTATCTCCTCAATCGTAGCGTAGCGTCGTCCTTTCATGGGCCTCTTCAGTTTCGGGAACAAGAAAAAGTCACAGGGGGCCAGATCTGGGGAATACGGTGGCTGCGGCATCATTAGTGTGTTGTTTTTGGTCAAAAATTCGCGCACAAGCAACGATGTGTGAGCAGGGGCGTTATCATGGTGCAAAAGCCAATTTTTGTTCTTCCACAAATCCGGGCGTTTCTGGCGGATTGCTTCGCGCAAATTGCGCATAACTTGCAGGTAATATTCCTTATTGACCGTTCCGATTGGCCAATACTATTTTCTTCACTTCATCAATGTTTTCGTCTGTTGTTGACGTGCTCGGGCGTCCGGCACGCTCTTCGTCGTTCACATCTTCTCGGCCCTCTGAGAACATTTTGTACCACCGATAAACGTTGCTTCGGTCCAAGGTAGCTTCACCATATGCCACAGTCAACATTCGGAATGCGTCCGCGCACTTAATTTTGTTTTTCACACAAAATTTGATACAGATTCTTTGATCCATTTTTTGGAATAGGCAAAAATCGAAAACGAGCCAAAACACGTGCAAGCAAAGCAGCTGTCAAAAATTAACTGAACATTCAAAATGGCCGAACTTGTCGGCATAAGTGAGAGATATGAGTACCAACATAACGCCACAAAAAAATCGAAAATCGAATATACAATATGTAACCAGCAAAAATTCAAAATTCGCGATACTTTTTGAACAGACCTCGTAGATATGTACAATACAGGAAGGTATATACTTCCAAGATTAATAATATGTACTTACAAAGACCTTACCAGTTGTAAAATTGAGGAGGAAATTGTAAGTCACAAGCAAAAAGATTTCAAACAGTCTTGGCATTCATGGAGAAAGATACAGAGGCTATTGTATAACCGGATATCGCCGCTCTTAGAGAGGCGCCGGTGAGGCCCAGCGCCACTTTGCACTCAAAGATTTTCGTAATAATATTAATCTGTGTAACATATCGTACGTCGAATTCCATCACGTGTTTACGTATTGTATTCATAATCCCGATCAAGTTGCTCTACAAGACGTAAACACGCAGTATAGTTATATATTAAAACATTAAAGATAAGTAGCTTTCTACCGAGAGATGTGTTGTAGACGTGCATACGTCGTATGGGTAATAAAAACAAGAAAAACATAAATATTTATTGTACTGTAAACATTTAACGAATGAATTTTAGAATAAATTTCATTTTAGAATAAAAATTTGGTTTTCGTCAAAATTGATTTCTGGAAGAAGCTATTTCCGTAATATCAAATCTGCTTTCCGCCAGATATTAGAAAAATTATTGTGTCTGCAACACAAATTTATTTGTAAGATGTTTACAATATAATATGTTACGTCCGGACTCCACAGTTCTTTTCTTCGACTAAAAACTTTCGTCATCACCATAAAAATTATTAACCAGTAATACCGATAGACCATCTGTTACAATAGCGACGAGCCAAATAACATTTCAAGCTAATAATCCATTCGGGACAGGACCGTTGGGTTAGATATTGGAACCAAGTGCCAAATAGGCGAACCTTATCCCGAGGAACGGGAAGAATAAATAGATTAGAATTATAAAATAAAACAGCAGTTGTGCGCAATAAATGATACATGTGGCTCGGAACCTATTGGACATCCAGCAAATGGTCGATAACGAAAGTTGTCTTAGACACATACCCCTGTATCCCATTTCACAACCGATATCCCTAATCCTAATCCTAATCCTAGATTGGCCCAGCAGCACACGTGTGCTCTGCACTCGGCACCACTAACTCGCCAATATAAAAAGAGAGGCCCTCCACGAGGAACGGCAGTCAGAACTCAGAAGTCAGCAGTCAGTTATCAGTCAAACTCCATCTCCGAAACTGCCGGTTCGCGATTACACATTAGTTACGCCAGTAAAACTCCACCTCTGACACGAAGCTTTGGCAATCTGTGATCTTAACCGATCATAGTGGTAAGCTGCGATCCGTTAGATCGAGTGATCTATTTGTTATTACTGTCAAGTAATAAGAGTGACTCGATCGGAGCCTCCACATCCGAGTGGCAACCTTCCGTGGGCTGCTGGGACCAACGATTTCGGCCGCTAGATCCACCCACATCCGTAGATGTAATAGTAAGTCCCATCCACACACACACACACACACACACACGCACGCACGCACGCACGCACGCACGCACGCACGCACGCACACACACACACACACATATATATATATGTGTGTGTGTGTGTGTGTGTATAAGAGAATCAACCACTATAATTTACACTAAATTATAGTGCCCCACCCGAACCGTCCTTTCAAAGGGTGGCTTCGAAGCCGGGCCTACCGGGAGGCACGGAGACTCTTGGACGAAGAGTACAAGAGATACCTCGGGAAGAGTCGTTCGGCCGAGGATCGCTTACCACCACTACCATCCTCGTTACCACCGGCTCCGCCGGCTAATCAGGCTAAAGTTATACCTCCTCCGCCTCGAACACCTTCACCTCCTCAGCTACCTCCTTCTCCTCCCCCTCGATCTCCTTCACCCGCGTTTTCGAACGCACTTACAGAGAGAATCTTTCCCGATACTCCTCCACAATCATCCAAATCATCCCACCCAATTTCCCCCAGAGGAATTCCGTCCCCGACGAACTCCACGGACAGCGTGGAGTTCTTAGAGGAAATTCCTCCACCCCCACCTAGATCCTACTTCCGCATCTTAGACAGTGACACTCTCGAGTCACTCATCACCCAATTCCCGCGGACTACTACAGCATCCATCCCTCAAGGGACCTATACAATCGACCCTCATTACTTCGATCCTAAAGAAATCCGTAATGCCATCACCGGCCAAACCTCAACATCCTGTATCCCTGTATTCCTCCCGAATTTTTCGCCAATCCATTCCTAGTTCCAGTGGGATTCTTTTATAATCTTTTCCCTCCTTCCTCCGTTTCCATCCTTAAAATATGTTAAGCCAAACCTAGCCGATTCCCCCTCTAACATAGTCACATACAATGTATAGCCATTATAGTAAAATAGACAATACTGTAGCCGTTATAAAATAGTAACGTTAGCAATGTATAAACTAGATGTAATAAAATCATATTATTAATTATTCCTCTCGCTCTCGTCATTTACTTTTAAAACCCGCCTAATAAAACCTCGTAATCACTAACCCTTTGCCTTTTCAAAGCTCGCACGTGGTCCATTCCCGAGTTAAAGGGATTTTCCCTGACTCGAAATTCGGACCGACGATCGCATCGCCCGTAGGGAACAGGTGTCATAGCGTCTTTACGAGACGTTGACTCATATTCCGAAGCGGGCAAAAAGGGTGCGTTCGACTCGCACTGTTTGCTTCCGGGCAAGTACCTGCGAGACTAGAGTCTGACCGTCCTTCCACGCTTCATCCTTTCTACTCCCTTCTCTCTCTAAATCCATTTTTCCGGAATTTGGACGTAACAAATAAATATTTATGTTTTTCTTGTTTTTATGATTTATATAATAAAAAAATCGGTTGTAAATGCGTATAGCACCACTTGTTTTTTTCCAAAACACATATATAAATATTAGGGGTATATACATTATATATATATATATATATATATATTAGATATATATATATTATATATATATATATCTTTTTTATATATATATATACATCTGTATTACAAATCAAACTAAGACTCCTTATAATTCAAAGAACTGGAAAGGATACGAACAGTAGGAGTCAAGCGCAGAAGACATATTCCACGAACATAAATTTTAATGATAGATGAAAGTAAAATAAATTATGATTGGAAACGAGACCGTTTATGTTAAATTACATTACTTAAGATACAAAGCGCCACTCCGGTTTGAATGTTAAGATGTTGAACTACAATACTATATATTATATATTCATTCAAAATGATTTAATTTCAGAAATAATAATTGCGTGCCGATATGGTTATTGAACTTTCAACGCAATCAATCTGAAGTATTAATAATTCCCCAAAAAATTTTCCAAATCTTAAAAAACTGCAATAAACTTATTGCGAAAAATATTGCCTCGGCCGGGAGTCGAATCTCTTGCATTCCGTGCGAGCGTCTTAAACCTTTAGACTACCAAGACCTTAGCAACATTCTTCGCAATAATCGACATGTATAGAGAGTTACGCATTGTAGGTGAGCGCGTATAAACAATATGATTGGAAACGAGACTGTTTATGTTAAAATACATTACTTAAGATACGAAGCGCCACTCCGGTTTGAATGTTAAAATGTTGAACTACTATATATTATATATTCATTTAAAATGAATTAACATATCGGTTATTGCGAAGAATGTTGCTAAGGTCTCGGTAGTATAAGATTTAGGACGCTCGCACGGAATGCAAGAGATCAGGGTTCGACTCCCGGCCGAGGCAATATTTTTCGCAATAAATTTATTGCAGTTTTTTAAGATTTGGGAAATTTTGGGGAATTATTAATACTTCAGATTGATTGCGTTGAAAGTCCGACAATCATATCGACACGCAATTATTATTTCTGAAATTAAATCATTTTGAATGAATATATAATATATAGTAGTTCAACATCTTAACATTCAAACCGGAGTGGCGCTTCGTATCTTAAGTAAAAAAAAATTAATTACTCTTTTTTATATCTGTATTTATTTTTGAATGTCTTTTCATAAATCATCATACATGCGAGAAACTTCTTGAAAATGTTGCACGTGATGGTATTTCATATCACGATTCAGCAATATTGAGTAACGACCGAAATCTGACATCAGTGACTATACTATAAAGTTGTAAATTCAGTGCTATCATTCGTGCTATCACTTCTGTAAGTTGTTTCGCTCGCATTAAATTTTATGTAAATATTGTATGTTCCGATTACTACTCTGTGACGGTTGTTCCATCATCAAACTTGTAATTATTCTTTCATTATGTTTTGAAGTTAAATATCGTAAAAGGCAACTCATATTGCTATATTTTATTCGAAATTCTTGACACAAATAGATTATTTCGCTTTATATTGACTTATTTTTATAAAATGCTGCCAGACGAAACTTTTATTTCATCATTGCCTTTCTAAAGACACATTTTCACTGTTTGCGTGTCTCGAATTATTATTATCTTCATCTTCTACATTAATATGAGACATTTTAATTTCATACTTAATTCAATCACTCTATACAATATGTATTCGACGATAGTTTCCAACCTACTAAATAATATCATATGATGTGTCATATCAGTTATGTGTATTACACAGTTCTATGTATTCTTTGATTCTGTAATGTTTACAAGCAGGAATGTGCCACAATCTATATAAAACTGTGTTCACATAGAAATATATTTCATATTTGTGAGGAAGAGAGAGATGAAAGTAGTAATAACTCGACACATGTAAACAGTGAAAATGTGTCTTTAAAAAGACAATAACGAAATAAAAGTTTTATTTGGCAGCATTTTATAACAATAAATCAACACAAAGCGAAATATTGTACTTTAATTTGAAATA
>NW_017304331.1:244010-251172 GCF_001594115.1 Trachymyrmex septentrionalis | reverse complement strand
TTCCAAACTTAAAAATTTAAGAACAGTTGGAAAAATTTTGTCCCAAATCGTATATCAAATCCCGAATTCTTAAATAGAGTTTTTAGGTCTCGAATCAAGTATTTTATCTCGACATTCAGGTACCTAACATTCGGGACCTGCCTGACCCGACTCCCCCGATTATTATTGTACCCGACCCATATTTCTGGGTACCCGCACATCCCTACTATCAAGATCTCTTGAATTTTGATAATAATAAAATAAAATGTTTTAATGACCTCATTCTTTATATTTTTGATATTCTTAATATTCTTCATAATCTTTTAATATACTTAGGCATAAAATTTTGCACGTAAATAAGTCATAGCTAATTTTTTAAATTTTATTTTAAAATCAGCGATCCCAAAAACCCCTATATATTTTGTTGGATAGTTGCTTGTCCAACCAATTGTGGCGCTCGGTAGATCATCGACATGCGAGTCGCGGCCGATTGATTATCGACGAGTTATGTTTATGTTTGTTATTTTGTTCGCCGCTAGGCGCGTATTCATGCCCTACCGGCAGGTTCTCCTTCGTCACTAATTGTTCGCGTGTGTGCACGATGAGTCGACAAGTCCGCATTGACCGAATAACACTTCTTACAATCTTGTTCTAATATTCTTTTATTCCCAACATATTTTAATTCAGCAAAATATATTTTATAGAAAAACATGTACAAATATGTACTAATTGTAAGTGTAAACATTTGTTCGCGATACAAGAATCATTAATTTGATTTAACTATTATTACGTTTTATTTAGCAAATATATAGGTATCTTTTTCATAGATAAATGTTATACTCGTATTAATACTATTGAAACAGCTAGTATTAAAATTTAGTATCTTTTTCTTTCAGTAGATACAGATTAGAAAATAATTTTGTTGAACTATCAAGGATTAAAAGTGAGTATTAATACTGTAATGTAAGGGAACTCAAACATTTAACAAGCAAGCAAGCGTTCACGTTGTCCGCTCAAGCTAAAATTTGGCAGGAATTATTTTTAGTAGATTTAAACCATTCTAAGGGGTATCACAAAAAGAATTTAAAAAATAATTTTTTTTTAATGTAACACAAATCATCCAAATGTACATATCTATTTCTCCAGTACATTCGGTACACTTGAGGGTTAGAACATTTGTCAGAAGGACCGTATACCGACTGTACTGTCGAAATAGATGTGTACATTAGGGCTGCATTCAGAGAGACGCGATTAACGCTATTTGTGTCATTCTATTTTCATCATTTACTAGACGTGAGACAAGGATAATATTATACAAAGGTGCTGATAGTGCGCTTTTCGAATGCACCCTAGGATGATGCATGTAGCTTACAGACCTTTTTTGTAATATTTGTTCGCTTTCTTGTAATATTTGTGCGTTTCAAAACCCATTAAAAAAATTAGTGTTGCAACCTTTTTGTGATCAACTGTACATACACGTACACATGCACATTTTTAAATATTTCTTTAAATATATTGTTGCAATTTTACTGCAGTACATGTACGTTTAATTTAAGTTTCCGTGAAAATCCAGGGACAAGTTTAATTCGACAACAAGAAAGGATGAGAGCTCAAAAAAAAACTTAAAACATAACTAGAAGTGAATTGGCTAATTACAGTAGTGACCGTAAGGCCATAATAAAATCAGTAGCAAATTCATTATGTTGAATTGCTTACTGCTTATATCTTTTGCTTAAGTTTCTTTGTACTCGTATGCTATAGCACTAAATGTTTAAATTATGTTAAGGCAACTTTAATGATAATTGCACCTTTATTTTGTGATTACCGGAATCGGCAACGACGACATGCATTATTGTGACAGCTACATCAGTCGGTTGATTCAATTTGCTTGGGCCAGTTTTACGGAATCTGACAGTATCTCTTATGTTTTTATTTTTGGGTCCAATGCTATCCAAATAAGTGCCATCCTTCTCAAGAATCTGGATACGATCGTTTCCAGTATCAGCAACGTAAAGCACACTGCGTTCCGGATGAAATGTGATACCTTCCGGTGAACACAACTCTGACTTTCCGTAACCTTTATTGCACATGCGATAAACAAGCTCACCCTTGTGATTAAACACGAAAATGCAGTGCTTCCATTTATCTGTAAAAAATACCGAATAATGCAAAGTTACAGATAATTCGATGAAATTCAAATATATGATTTTAGTAAGAAAAAGTAGTATAGAGATAAAAAAAATATGTTACCCTGTTCAAGCAAAACACAAGTAATGGCATCAAAATAATTTCAAAATGATTACCAAAAATCACAAGTTATTTTTTAAATAATTATCCATTAATACACTCAACAAATAAATCTAACAAAGGAAGTTTCACAACTGTCCGATTTGATTCTCCATGAAATATGTTGTTAAACACGAAAATCTAAGAGACATATTTTTTTATACGTATCCTAACTCATGTTTAACATTTCTTTAAAAAAAAAAATGGTATTTTTCTTTTGAGGCGAATAAAGTAAAAAAATTTTTTTCTATTTTTTACACTTTCGACAATATTCGCTTCAAAAGAAAAATTTTGTTTCAAAGGGGTGTTTCACCCCTTAAACATGAGTTAATACACGTATTAAAAAAATACGTGTCTCTTAGATTTTCGTGTTTAACAACATATTTCACGGAGAATCAAATCGGTTCCGAATAGTTGTAAAACTTCCCTTGTAAAAGAAAAAAAATTCAGTATATGTTGTATAATTAGCGCTTTGATCAACTTGCAGTATATTATAATAATCTGGAGGTCATATAATATAATCTGAAGGTTATTATACCAAATATATGTATAATACAGATAGAAATTAGAGACAGAAGAATCTGGTATGTACATGGTGTGGCAATAATGTTTGGTGAATGTTAGAGAAATGCTGAAGAAAGCATCACTTAATTAATGTAGAATATAAATTATCGTATGAGATGAAACTTTTTCCGATAGATTAATATAGTTTAATAAATAAAAGAAGTACAACATACAAAGATATATGTTATACACTTTGACTCGCACATTGTGCGCCTTACTCGACGACGACCGAATCTAATCTTACGTTACTACAATTACCGTTACTACAACGTCGCATTCTTGCTACTACAGAGTTTAGTGATGCGCAACGTTTTTCGAATCGTACTTCCCTAGTGACAAGTTGCGGTTTGTTTATAGAATGCTACGCGCGATGCTGCGCGCGATTAGATCTAATATATAATAGCAGAGCAAGAGTGCGATGGTCGTTGTAGTAATTCTTCTTCAAGAATATTCTTATTGCGGGTCTTTTTATTCCAGTCCATGTAATGGCAGCTTTAATTCCCTGTCAAAAATTATTACTCCTCAAAAAAAACTAATATACCAAATAAAAAATTAAAATCCAAAGTACTATAGTCTTAACACTTTTAATATACTAAGTTAAATTCTGTTACGTCCAAGCTCCGCACAGATGCGGAGCTGAGGGGGTGAACGTAACATGGAACCGAATTGTTAGACCGATTTGGTCATGTCTAAGCTCTGGACCGCAAGGGAGCCGTGGGGAAGGACCGACGCAAATCGGGAGGCACTTCGCTTCGTCCTGAGGCTCCTAACGAGCCGGGGGTCGAACGGAGGACGAAGTGGAAACCTCTGCTCGTGCTCCGCTAACGGACACACGAGTCGGACGTACTTGTAAAGGCCCAAACTGAGCGCTGAGAGGGGCGCACTTTAACGCCAGCTGCGCCGTATGCCTTAACTTTCGGTTATGGAACTTAATCCAAGTAACCGGGGAGAGGGCGAAGTACAATCGCGGGAGAACTTAAGAATACGAGGAGAGGTTATATTTAAAAAAAACCTACTGGGGAGTTAATTTAATAATATAATATAATAGTATAATATAATAAAAAAAATAATTGAACATATATTTTGAATAAAAATAAAAGAAAATAAATACAATGAGATAGAACAATTTTGATAATTATGATTTGTACATGTGTAAGTGTGTATGTGCGTGTGTAAAGTATCGTGGCAGAATGGAAGAGAGGAGTTACGGAGAGAATAACGAGAGAATAAAAAGAGAAGGAGGTTTTGATGAGTGGATTTGAGAGGGTTTGGCCTAATTTTCCTCAGATAACGATAGTGTTAGCGGACACGAACGACCGGTCGACAGGGGGCGAATAATTATCGTGGGGCAATGGCGACAGATTGAAATTATAACGTGAACGGACTGCAATGTTTTCATTTTCTTGTAGGAGGTCAAAAGGGAGAAAGAAAGAAAAGAAAAAAATAAAATAAAACAAATAAATAATAAAAAAAAATAAAATGAAATATTGAAATAAATTACCAAAAGATAAAGCGAGGAGGGAGCCAGAGAATAGAGATATACTGTCTTCCTACTGAGATGGTTATCATTGGAGATCCTCCGACCAGGATGTGTAAGGCTGGTGATGTTTCTTTAACACTGACTCTACTGGAGAAAGAGGGCTTCGAAAATCGGATGGAACTTTTTGAGTATCGCGACAACTTTTCTAAACTTATAGGAAAATTGCGTAACCAGTGTAGCTTGAGAAAATCACGACAAGTGTAGTTTGAGAACTTAGGGAAAAATCTGCGACGAGGGCTGCGGAACCGCGATTTTTATACTAATCGCCCCAGATTACTCAAATTTGGATTGGTGGAATAAGTTTCGTTAGCTGATAGTAGGATTTTCCTTTGCTCTTGGATTGGTCAAGATTTTGGGGGAGGAAAGGATGTTGACAGGAATCTGTAGTATGGGAAAGTGTCCTCCAAAATTTTATGATCTTAAAATTTATGGGAAAACGCACGTCTGGTACGTCAAGAAGGCGCGCATGCATCGTCACCACCCAGAATCTACCTCTAAACGTCGCGTGCCGTTTCTTAGATTTTGTAATTACGGATTCGCGAGAATCGTCCGCGACTTGACCGTTAATCTTGGCGCCGGTCTTACGCTTTCCATACGTATTTATTATTGATTTTTATCTCGGAGCGACATTCACGAGGAGATACCGGATTCCTACCGGTTGCCGATATACTGCCAACATTGCCTCGAGAGTCATCATTAAATAAGAGTCGGTTAATATATTCTGAACCGACGTTGCACCGTGAGGGAGTGCCAATTGCGCGCATTATCAATCGGAAACGGCAATATTTCCCGGACAGAGTCGATTGGACACAGATCCGATTGGACACAGACGCGATCGGACACACAGCGTTGCATTAGAACATGGACTCAATTGCACACAGATCCGATTGCGCACAGATCCGATTGCGCACCGACTTGATTGCACATGGACCCGATTGCGCACCGACCCAATTACGCACAAACTTGATTGCACACGATGGAATTGCATACAAATCCGATTGTGCACTGATCCGATTGCGCACGGATCCGATTGTGCACGATTCGATTACACACAGACTATTCTCACACCCCACTGTTTTTTAGTTAGAAATATTCCAAGCGGACAATGACTACGCTTCAATTTCTAGGCGGTTAGGTCCCATGCGAGTAAGATGTTAATTTTTTATTGTTTGGGGCGGCGTAGCCTCGACAGTTTAATTATAACAGTTCAATTATAAAAGTTGTACGCCCTTTTGCAAGGGGGGAAGGGGCAGGGTGAGAGTTGCTTCACGTGGATATATAAACACTTATTTATGTTTTTTATTATCTACTAATATTTTCCCTGTTTTTTCGATCGCTATTGCGTCTGATTGAGTCTGTGTGTAATTAATAATTTAAAACAAATTGCTAATATTGATGATACAATTGCTTATTTAAGCATAATGAAATATATAATCTTTCTTAATTGAATCTATATCTTTAAATAATCGAGTTTACATATTATATGTGGTGTTCAGTCTTCTTTCTGAGAATATAGCGAACATGGTTAGAAAGAAGTAAGCACTATACTATAAAAGATAATTTTTTAACTAACAATTGTTATCTGTGTTTAAAATAAAATGCTCATAATTTAATAAAGCTGATTACACGATTTAAAGATAATAAGCAATCTCTGACGCCTAAAATGTTTTACGACTATGTTTAGTAGTCAAATATGCAAAAAGCTTTTTTGAACAGCTCAATCTATGACTTCCATTTATTCTACTGTTACTAATTTTAGTATTAAGGATTTAGTGTATTGTATTGGTAGGTTTAAACAGACAAATGCTATAATGAATGATCTTTCAGGAAAATTTAAATTTCCTAGAGAAGATAAAAAAATGTTAAAAAACAGAAAGTAACATATCCTAACATATGAAATTATAGAAAACTTAAATGTCAAAGAAATTATTGAGCTAGCTTTGATAAATGCTATTGAAAATATCTGAAAAATTAGGTATGAAAATTAAAAATGATACAGACTGGAAATTTATTAATATCCATTTGTGAATTTGTAGATTATAATAAATTCGATGATATAGAACGTGAAATCGATAACGATTGTTTTATAAACATTGGAAGTATAAACGTCAAGGATGTTGACAACCCAATTTTATTTGATGATCCTGATAATTTCAAATTAGAGTCTCAAATTAAAAATTTTATCAACGCAAGTATCACAAAAATCAATAACAAAAGACTCGTCATTCTTATAGAAATTAAAGTAAATGACAAAATTATAATTGTTAAAAAATCTTTTTTTTTTGTTGGCTTTTTGATGAATGTAAAAATAAAGTTAGTGCGTATAGAATACAAAGATTTATTACAAGTAACAAAATAAATAAAAGAAAAACTGTACAAAAATGCAACCTAAAAAAAGCAAAAATATTTTCAAGTTTCTAGTGTTTCTGAACAATATCAAATAAGTAATGATTCAGAAGAAGAATATTTCTTTGAAAAGGATCCTAAAGCCTGTAGCGCGAGAATATCTGACGTACTATTAAGAAAGTATTATGCTGTTTTTTTATGATGATAACTACTATATTGGGCGAGTTATTAATAATTGTGACAATAAAGTAAAAATAAAATTTTGTAAATCTGAACTCAATTCTTTTATTTGGCCACGCGATAAAGATGTTTGTTGAAAAAAAAAATTTTTTGTGGCCTAATTGAATTAGTTAGAATCTGGACCTTTTATGTTGAAATATTCTGATTGATGCATAAAAAGTATAAATTAATAAAATACTATGAACTTTAGATTTATTTGTTTGTTGG
>NW_017304331.1:242920-243910 GCF_001594115.1 Trachymyrmex septentrionalis | reverse complement strand
TATATATATATATAAAGCGACCAACAAATAAGCGTTTTATATTTGTGTTAAAAACACAATCTATTCAAGTCCTTGTTATCATTACGTATTGAATTTTTTAACATATTTAAAAGTTAGTTTAATAAAATATGGATTTAAATATAATACCACAAAATTCTACATAATACTTATGTAACTATGTAACCGAAGGGTAAACCGCTAAGGTAATTATTTGAGACATTACTTAAGAATCAATAGGAATTACCGAGCAGTAGGTATTATTAGGTATGTCTTACTAGTTATTAATTAACATCATTGTCATTCTTTAAGTTGAAAACTGTTGATTATTAATTATTCAATTATAATACTATACATACTATTATATATATTTATTATACATTAGTGTTACGTCCAAGCTCCGCATGCATGGAGCTGAGGGGGTGAATGCAAGGAAACGAATTATTAGACCGATTTGGTCGTGTTCAGGCTCCGAACCGCAAGGAAGCAGTGAGGAAGGATCGACGCAAATCGGGAGGCACTTCGCTTCGTCCTGAGGCTTCTAACGAGCCGGGAGTCGAATGGAGGACGAAGTGGAAACCTCAACTTGTGCTCCGCTAAACGGACACACGAGTCGGACGTACTTTTAATTTAAAGACTCCAAACTAGATCAGTGTGCAAATTGGGAGGGTGCACTTTAACGCCAGATGTGCCAGTACGTCCGTATGTCCTGGCTTTTGGTCATGGAACTTAATCCAAGTGATCGGGGAGAGGGCGAAGTGAACCGGGGGGGGGGGGGGGCTAATGAATAAAAGGAGAGGTTTTATTTATTTAAATTGACAATCAAGAGTTTAATTTAATAAATCTATAATAAAAGGCAATATTTGGTGATACATTTTTCTTAAGTAATAAAAATACAATTTTTGGTTCTCTATTCTAAAATATAAGTACGCATTTATGTATGTGTGAGTGTGCGTGCGTGCGTGCGTGTGTGCGTGCGTGTGTGCGTGCGTG
>NW_017304331.1:240740-242877 GCF_001594115.1 Trachymyrmex septentrionalis | reverse complement strand
GTGGGGGTGTGTGTGTGTGTGTGTGTGTATGTGTGTGTTTGTGTGTGTGTGGAATGTATCGTACGGCAGAAGAGAGAAGTTACGGAGAGGTTAGCTAGAGAATAAAGAGAGAAGGAGGTTTTGGTGAGTGGATTGGAGAGGGTACGATCTGATTTTCCTCGGATAATCGTAAACGGACTGCAATGTTTTTATTTTTATTTTCTTGTACATAGGAAGTCAAAAAGGGAGAAAGAAAGAAAGAAAAGAATAAAAATAAAATAAAAACAAATGAATGATAAAAAGAGACAAAATGAAATATTTATTTAAATGAATTATTTAAATAAATTACCGAAAGAAAAAGCGAGGAAGGAGCCAGAGAAAAGAGATATACTGACTTACTACTGAGATACTCATCGTTGGAGGTCCACCCGCCAGGATGTGCAAGGCTGGTGATGTTTCTTTAGCACTGACTCTACTAGAGAAAAAGGGCTTCGAGAATTCCGATGAAGCCTTTTTTAAAGGTCCTGACAACTATAGCCTCCTAAAACTCGAAGAAAAATCATCCTGAGGGTCACGGAACCGCGGTTTTTATACTAATCATCTCCGATTATTCAGATTTAGATTGGTGGAATAGGTTTCGTTAACTAGTAGTAGGATTTTTCTTTGCTCTCGGATTGGTCAAGATCTTGGGGGAGGAAAGGATGTTGACCGGAGTTTGTAGTGTGGAAAAGTGTTCTCCAAAATTTACGATCTTAAAATTTATGGGAAAATACACGTGCAATGCGTCAAGAAGGCGCACGTGCATTTTCCCATAAATTTTCTACCCCTGAACGTCGCGTGAATCTACCCCTGAACGTCGCGTGCCTGTTTTTAGATTTTGTGATCACGGACTCGTGAAAATCGTCCGCGACTTGACCGTTAAAAAGTATCTTGGCGCCGATCTTACGCTTCCAATAACATATTTATTATTAATTTAGTCACAGTGTCCTAGGGGCACAGATTCGCTGTCTTTTTGGTCCCGCCACTTGTGCACGCGTACCGATTTTTAGTTTATCTCGAAGTGATATTTACGAGGAGATACTGGATTCTTCATTTTAATTTTTAGTGTGGGAAAAGAAAAAGTTTTAGTCTTCTCTAGATTATAATTCCATTTGAGCGTTATTCGCAGCTGTCTTTTTATTTTAACAAATTCTAGATCTCCAAGAAAGAAAAGAGTCGTGGAAATCCGCTGGACGTAACATTAGCAATTAAGTATTTGTACAGATTTGGGGCATTACTGGGGAATTACTTTACTACTCAAGGCAAATATCTAGGTAGAATATTTGAGGTTAGAAAATCTGTCACATTCACACAACACAGGGCACTACTAGAACATTACTGTGGGAATTATTGTACATACAAATTTAACAATAATGTTCCGTAGTTCTCTCAGCAGTATACTCCTCGCATCTAATATTATATATATATATTCACCTTGTGTTAAATTAATTTAAAATTTGAGTAGACCGTTTATATTAAATTTGATATATTTTTCCAGCAGTGACAAAATATACAACAAATATAAAACTGCAACACGATACAAACTAAATAATGGCAAAACTATGTTTTTTATATTGAATTGATTAAATTTTCTATTTTTTTTATTAATAAAAACATTGTTAGGCATTATTTGGGCATTACTAGGCATTAGTGGGCATTACTGGGCATTACTGAGGCATTACTGGGAATTACGAGCATTACTGAGCATTAGCAGGCATTACTAGGGTATTACTAGAGCATTAGTAGGAATTACTAGGGAATTACTGAGCATTACTGGGCATTACATAAAATTTTGGCAGTAATGCCCAGGAATTAGGTATTACTAGACATTGGCGTACAGGATTTTGGTCAGTGGTTTACTTCTCGTTATTATATTAAGAGTAATAATTATCTATCACTTTATATACTTCAAAACACATATATTTAGCATTCTTATTCTTTAATAAAACTTTGTAAACATATTTTATAAGTTATTGTGTCATTTTATGTCTTATTTATAAGCATTATTTGTAAATTTTTTATGAGTCATAACATATCCTTCTCTCCCTGTGAGTAACCATATATCCCATCCTTATGGAATGTACGGCAAAAATGCAAAGGTTTTAAAAAGTTTTTTTTT
>NW_017304331.1:200090-240564 GCF_001594115.1 Trachymyrmex septentrionalis | reverse complement strand
CCACAGTCAACATTCGGAATGCGTCCGCGCACTTAATTTTGTTTTTCACACAAAATTTGATACAGATTCTTTGATCCATTTTTTGGAATAGGCAAAAATCGAAGACGAGCCAAAACACGTGCAAGCAAAGCAGCTGTCAAAAATTAACTGAACATTCAAAATGGCCGAACTTGTCGGCATAAGTGAGAGACATGAGTACCAACATAACGCCACAAAAAATCGAAAATCGAATATACGTAACCTGCGGAAATTCAAAATTCGCGATACTTTTTGAACAGACCTCGTATAGTAAAAGTATTTACAAATTAATAAGTATCAGCGTTTGAAGACAAGCGGCATTGCTGATGTATTGTAAGTTGGCATTATCATCGTGTTCCATCTTTCAAACAATGCCATACAAAATTTCAGAGTAATTCATGCCATAGTCTTGATTTGACAGTAATTTGTAGTGAGCATGTTTAATGTTTTCCGATACAATGAAAAAAAAGTAATATCGATCCGTAATTTGCTTTTTATTGTCGGATGAAAAAACGTGCGAAGAAATAAAAATAAAATTGGATGCCATCTACCCTTCACCATCTATGACAACCGTATTGGTTCAACTAATTCAAACGTGATCGTTCGTCTGTTTTTGATGAGGAGCGTCCAGGCTGCCCGGCAGACGTGATTACTGAGGAAATCGTTGAAAAAGTCCATGATTCTCGCTGATCGCCGAACAAAAGTGCATGAAATAGCAAAGGTTGTAAGCGTGTCATACAGAACGGCATTAAAAATTTTGAATGATATCTTGGGAATGAAAAAGCTGTCGGCCCGATGAGTGCCGCGATTGCTCAACAATTGGTGGACAACAAGCGGATGCGGCTATCAATTTTGAAGCAGTGTTTGGAACTGTTTAAGCGCAATCCATAAGAGTTTTTGCGTTGAGTCGTAACCGTTGATAAAACATGAATTCATTACTATACACTGGAGACCAAGTCAAAACAGTCAAAACAATGGACATCACACGGTTAACATGCTCCGAAGAAGGCCGAGACGATCCCATCGGCCGGAAAAATGATGGCCACTGTTTCTTGGAATGCGCAAGCCGCGATTTTCATCGACTACATAGAGAAGAGAAACCTATTACGGAGCACAGTACTATAATTTTTTTACCACTTTAATTTAGACAATAATACAAATAACTCCAATATATAAATATATTGAGATTACTTTTTGTGAAATTTTGCTTTTGTTTAAAAATGATTACAAACTTTAATATTATCTTTAAAAACTGAATATTATTTTAAATAATAATCTCTAAAAGACTGCATATTTTATGTTTATATTACATAATTATAATTTTTAAATAAAAATCTGTATTTTATAATTAAAATAATTATTATAATACTTGCAAAAATACGATAATAATAATTATTATTTGTTCAAATATAAAACTAATGTCAAAAAAAATATTTCTTTGCATATTCATATAAAACATTTTACAACTAATCCCGGACATGTAACACTTAACCTTAAATATGGGGTAAAATATCACATTTACACAACTTTACTTAAAATTGAATAATTTATTTGTACGATGATTTATTTGTACAATATATGTCAAAGTAATATTTTTTTTGACACCTAAAGAATACAGGTACATTATAACGTAATACATAATATTTAAAAATCTTGCACTTTTTTCTAAAAATCACTAATCATAAACTGTGTCAATCAGCTCCGGTCTTCCCTATTAATGGCGCGATGCATGAAAATTGTAAATATCGGAGACGGCGCGTGAAATTTATAAGTTCTGAAAACGAGGTACGCGAAAATTTTAAATACCTTAATAGTATTACGCCTTTGCCATGCCGATTCCGTGGATCACTATTCACAAAGTTCCGAAGATCGCGTTGCCCGGCAATGAGCTACTCAGCTGATTAACAAGATCAACAGATCCACATTTGCGGTGGAGCTGTCGACGCGCTCAGACGAACTTTCCGTCTGATTATCTTATTTCCGTTCGCTGTGTCTCTGTATTCTTATGCTTGTTGTTGTTTGTGTAATTAAAGAGTCATTTTTCTTATTTTATACCTGTCTCCATTCATTTCCGCGGCTTGGAAGTGCGCGTCGCGAGCGTGAATCCGCGAATTGGACACAACATTTTGGGGGCTCGTCCGGGATTGTGTAATGATTTATTCGCCAATCATTACGAGGAAAAGAGCTCAAATGCAGAATCCGCAGAAAACGTCAGCACAGCGAGAAATGGAGCAAACAGACGACAGTCGGAAGCGACAGTTCAGCGAGCCGCTTAGAGTTCCTCTTGCCTTTAGAGGAAGCTTTTTCTATCGTATCAACGCTTCAAGCTGTACTACAAGAGATACAATAGCTGAGTGAGGAATAACGTCATACAAGAATTTACAGAGACATTGCGACAACACGCAGAGGTCACACAACAACAGTAACGACAGTTGTCAGTTGACAGTAACGACGTTGCGTTAAAGGGATACAGAAATTTCGCAGTTTCAGGAAAAACTGCGAGGGATTCCTGCAAACCAGCTAAGTCTCTCTAATAATGTTTTCAATAATATTGGGAGTATAAATAAGTTTGCGCCGTTTGACAAACAATGGCGCTACCAATATGTTATAGTTAAAATTGTCAGCTGTAAAACATCATATCGTAAGGTTGGACATCTGGCAAGAACATAACCTTGAAATATTAGCGATTTTGCATCAGCATCTTATATCTTTTTTCGTGCGAAAATGTCGAGTTTTGAGCCGAATAAGCATTATTTGTGGGTGCTTTTGATTTACTTCTTTAATTTGAAGAAATCTGCAGCTGAGGCGCATCGATTGCTTGTAGAAGCATATGTGAGGCTGCCTTAAGTGAGGGAAATTGCCGTGAGTGGTTTCAAAAGTTTAAGAACGGTGAATTTGACGTTGAAGACAAAGAACGTAGCGGAAGGCCGAAAGTGTACGAAGACGCGGAATTGGAAGCATTATTGGATGAAGATTCGTGCCAAACGCAAGAAGCACTTGCACTTACATTAGGAGTGACTCAACCAGTAATTTTACATCGCTTAAAATCGTTGGGAATGATTCAAAAGCAAGGAAATTGGGTTCCATATGAACTGAAGCCGAGAAACGTTGAACGCCGATTTTTCACATGTGAAATGCTGCTTGCCAGGCATAAACGAAAGGGTTTTTTGCACCGTGTAGTCACTGGTGATGAAAAATGGATCCACTACGATAACCCAAAGAAGAAGAAATCATGGGGACCACCTGGCCATGCTTCAACATCGACAGCCAAGCCGAACATTCATGGGAAAAAGCTCATGTTGTGTATTTGGTGGGATCAGCTAGGTGTCGTTTATTATGAGTTGCTCAAACCGAACGAAACCATTACTGGGGCTCTCTACCGAACACAATTGATGAGATTGAGCCGAGCACTCAAGGAAAAACGCGCCCACTACTACTCCAGACACGACAAAGTTATTCTTTTGCATGATAATGCTCATCCACATGTTGCGGCGCCGATCAAAACCTATTATACTTGGAAACACTCAATTGGGAAGTTTTATCCCACCCGCCGTATTCACCAGACATTGCTCCTTCTGATTACTACCTGTTTCGATCGATGGCGCATGGCCTGTCTGAGCAACACTTCACATCATATGAAGATACCAAAAATTGGGTCGATTCGTGGATAGCTTCAAAAGATGAAGCGTTTTTCCGACGCGGTATCCGTATGCTGCCAGAAAGATGGGAAAAAGTAGTGGCTAGCGATGGACAATACTTCGAATAAAACATTAGGTACCGTTCTTTCACAATAAATGCCCAATTTTTGATAAAAAACGGCGGAAATTTATTTATACTCTTAATCCACCCTCCCGCATTGATGGTCATTCCGTTGTTGCCGCGAGTGATATTATGCATGCCAATCCTGTCGCGAGTGTCGTCAATTTCTCTGATTCAGTCGCGAGCATTAACAATCGCACGAATCCTGTCATAAGCGCTGCCAACTTTATTAATTCCGATGTAAATGTCGCCGGTTGCACAAATATTGTGAATCATCGTGAATTGTCCGCGCATTCGGTTGGGAGTGTCGATCGTTTCGATCCGCCTGCGCTGCTTCGCGGGGGGGGGGGCATGGATAAAACTGAAACCAGATATTAACGACGGAAGTGCGCCCTTACGCAAGTTTTTCGCGCAATTCAATCTCATCGCCCGCGCGAACCATTGGGAAGACGAAACAAAGACCGTTTGGTATTGTATTTGCGAAGCAAAGCAGTATGGGAAAGTATGCAAAATTTAGAGAACAATTCGAAGAGTTAATCGAAGAGTAAAGTCGAAATTGGAGATGCGTTTCGGAGAGACGCATTTGTTACAAAACTATTATTCGCAATTTACTAATAGAAAACAGAAATTTGGAGAAAATATCGCCTTTTTGGGTTCTGGCATAGAAAGGTTATCATAGTTAGTATATCCAGAGTATCTAGATTTGGTTCGCAATAAAATCGCATGCGCACAATTTGTTTCCGCTCTTTTCGATGGATTCGTAAAAAGGGCTTTCCAAATGGAGGGAAAAACGTTGTTAAAAATAACAATCAAAAGAGGGAAGGCAATTAAATTAATTCAAGAAAATAATTTTTGAAACAAAATAAGGAAATGATTTTATTAAAAAGGAAAAGGATCAAACTGAAGAAAAAAGTGAAGAAAGAGAGGAGAACAAATCTAATGGAAATAAATTTAAAATATTTCCAAAGAATAAAAATTTTGAGGAGAATAGAAATAATAAAGAATGTTGGGAAAGAACGAACATTTCCGTTCTGAGTGTCCTAGTAGAGCGGGAAACAAGGAATAGTCGAACTTTACGGAGAAGGCTCGACTGAGATAAAAGAATTCTCAAAAAATATTTAGCACTTGAATGGTTTATGCTTTGGCAACACTAAAGATAAACCATGTATTTGTTATGATAATTATTGTGCTACAACATCCTTTTAGAAAATATTCTTATTCTACTAAAAATAAACAATGGGTTAATAATCGATGTATTAATTTTGGTTCTTATAATTGTTATATTAACCAAACCTGTTCTTTCAAGAAAAATAAAATTAAGAATAACGTGAAAGATTTTTGTTATAAAAGCAAAGTTAATGATATCTTGTCTTCTTAAAATTGATACGGGCTCCGATATCTCAATTATAAATAATAATATTATTGAATCGTGTAAATCGAAAATTATAATTGACAACTGTAATGTTAAATATTCCACGAAGGAACAAGTTTCAATCAGATACAAAATCATAGTAAAAGTTCGACTTACAAAATATTGTGTTGAGATACCAATATTAGTAACCAAAATAAATGATAATTATTAGGTATTTTGGGTGTCAATTTTCTTAAATTACTTAATTTACAAAATATTTTTGATTGCATTTTTCTCGGATCAGATATTCTGATATTGACAATGATCTCAAATGCGCTCACATAGAAAGTATTGCAGATACTGGAGTTCCGTCAAATTTGGTGACACTTTTTGAGGAGAGCTCGCGCTGTTTGGGGAATCTCGAAAAAGAAAACTGTCAGTTTTCTGAATAAATTTTATGATTTTCTCATGATGTTATATTGCGGGGAATTGTAAATTTGGGGAACATGTTATTAATGTGAAAGATTCTTCTCCCATCGTATCCCTTTGCAAATAAGAAAAAAGGTGGATAAAATTATTATGGAAATGGAAAGACAAGGAGTAATTGAGGAATCCACCAGTCTATGGACTTCGCCAGTGATACTAGTTTAAAAAAAGGTACAATAAGATTCTATGTGGATTATTGCAAATATGATAAAATGATGTGGATTAACGCAATTATGATAAAAAACTCTTATCCCTTATTAAAGCTAGATGATATTCTCGACCAACTATCAGGTGACAATTGGTTTTCTACCTGTTGAACGCAGAATTCAAGAGGCGTCGATAAGTCGCACTAATGCGGGATGCCTATGGCGAACGCAGAATTCAAGAGGCATCGATAAGTCGCACTAATGCGGGATGCCTATGGCGTTCTGATATTTGCCTGGTCCGTGATGAAGTACCTGCGTAGATCATTACTACGACTAATCGCGATTATTAAGCACGAAAGGTGGATGAAAGAATGTCCGAATATATCAATCGAGTACACTTTATTTTCTTCTTTCGTTCCACAAGCCACGCACTACAAAAATGACTACCGTAATGCGGTAGAACGCGCTCGAGAGAAGCGTACACGCTCCATCACGAAATCCGGTCGAACGCGCTCGAGAGAAGCGTACATGCTCCTTCGACAGTGGCAGCTAGACTCCCCTCTCAGCCACGAAAACGAACAACGGAGTCGAGCCCGATCACGAGGCGTTATGTGGGCAATCACGCGTTCTCCTAATGGCGAAACGCAAATATATACACGAGGGAAGACTATTATTGAATACACTTACAATCTGCGTGGCCAACCAAGGCTAATATTTTCGAAACCCAAACACTACCTTAGATTTGAAAAGTGGATACTGGCAAATTAAAATTCGTTCAGAAAATCAAGAAAAGATGGTTTTTTCAATTAAAAACGGATTATGGCAGTTCAAAGTTATGCCCTTTGGTCTTTGTAATGTCCCTGCTACATTTGAACGTTACAATGGAGCAGATTTTGAAAGATTAAAATTTTTCAAAATTTGCTTAGTTTATCTTGATGATGTGATTATTTTTGGTAAAAGTTTTGAAAAAATGTTGTTAAACCTAGAAAAGATTTTCCATCGTTTGAGGGAAGCAAACTTAAAAATTAATCCAAAAAAATGTGTTTTTTTTAATAACAAAATTAGATATTTAGGTCACATCATATCGGAGACCATCGCTACAGATCCAGAGAAAATAAATGCTGTAAAGGACTGGCCAATTCCTCAAAATAAAAAAAACATTTAAGGAATTTCCTTCATATTATTTTGTTCATATTATCGCAAATTTATAAAAGGATTCTCTTCGTTGACAAAATCGCTTTATGTACTAATAGAAAATCAAACTAAGTTTGTTTGGGAAAAGAAACACCAAAGTTCTTTTAACGATTTAAAACAAGTTTTAATTTCTTCAATATTAGCATTCTCTGAAACGGAAGGGGAATTTATGCTAGATACAGACGCGTCAAATGAGGGAATTGGCGTGGTGGCTATCACAGAAGCAAGACGGTATAGAAAGAGTGATTACATATTTCAGTTAAACATTAAGTAAAGTCGAAAGAAATTATTGCGGTGTGAACTTTTAGCCATAGTACGATCAGTGAAATTTTTCCATCATTATTTGTATGGGTGTAAGTTTCTAATTCGGACGGATTTCGCTTAAATTTTGGCTGTTGTTTAGAGACCTACAGAAACAGTTGACGCGTTGGATGAAAAGACAATATAATTTCAAAGTTGATTATCGTAAAGGTTTTTTTCATAAAAACGCGGTCCATAGACTGATGGATTCCGACAGACGGATTGTCGAGGCGGCCGTGCGCTAGTAATCAATGCTGCTATTGTGCTATTGTGAAACTAAAAGAAGCTGCAAAACAGGAAAGTTATGTGTAGAAGAATGGTTTTGCAGAAGACAGCTGCGAAAATTGGCGTAAGGAGTAAATGGAAGATCCCTGCATTTGGTTATTTTTATCAAAAAAAAAAGCGGGCGTGGGACGTTCTTCATGGCAAGAAGTGGCGGCAAGTGATGTCTCCACCAAGATGTATTGGTCCTTTTGGGATTTTCTCGAAATTAAGGATGGTGTACTCTATAGGAAATGGGAGGCTCCTAATCTAAAGAAAACGATCTTCCAATTGTGCCCAGAAAGCTCATAGCACAAATTTTGAAAGAGCTATATAATTCTCCTGCAAGTGGGCACTTTGGTATCAATAGACACTTGACAAAATACGAAGATGATTTTGTTAAGCGACATGTAAACAGGATGTGGAAGAATGGTGCAAAACGTGCAAGATCTGCTTAGCTAAAAAACTCCTCCCGGTAAAAGAAAATCTTCTTTACAAATATATAATGTGGGGGGCCCCATTCGAAGAAGTTCAATTGGACGTTCTCAATCTTCTACCAATAACTTCTGCTGAGAATAGGTATTTGCTAGAATAAGTATATGCTCATCACTGTCGACTGTTTTACTAAATAGGTAGAAGCTTTCCCGCTAAAGAATGTCAGATCTAAAACTATAGTAGAAACCTTTCTAAATCAAATTATTTCCAAACACGCAGTACCTGTAGAAGTCCATACTGACCAGGGGAGGAACTTCGAATCAAGAATTTTTCGCAAACTGTCACGCTTACTAGAGATGAATAGGTAGAACGACAGCATCAAACTATTTGGCAAAATTCATCTCCGAAAATAAAAAACACTGGAATTAGTGGATTCCATTATATCTGCTAGTGCACAGATCTTCCAAATAGGAAACTACTGGAATGACTCCAGCGGAGGTTTATTTTGCCCGAAATCCGTCTATCGACTGATTTGTTACGCGATAATCCACCAAAAATTGAGGAGATTGGTTCTCCGTAAGATTACTTAGGAAAAGTGAAATGGAAGTTGGAAGAAATTCATAAATGAGGAAGGAAACGAATAGATATCAAATCTTCACAAACAAAAACCTGGTACGATCGAAGTTGTTCATTCGGACATACTAGCGTCTTATTTAGAAAGACGATTAGAGGAAATGTATGTAAATAAAAGTAAACAAATCGGAACCCTGATGCGGGTTGAGAATAATACATTTTTTTTATCTCTTGGTAAAAAACTGTGCGTTATTTTTCCTTCTTAGTTTCAGAATCTATATTCTTATAACGTGAAAAAAAAGACTGGTTCTGGACGACGAAGATTTCGGCGACGAGATCGCGCGACATGATGCTTCAGCGTTTATCTTTCAGATTCATCATCTAAAGTTCGAACGCACTTCGAGCGACTTTGTTCGACAATATTTTTTTTTTTAAGAAGACCGTCTCTTCCGCGGTTTTTGAACCGTGGATTTTTTTGAGACGGAGGGCGAATGCTGAGGCGAGGATTGGGAGTAGAGATACTACGTTACAGTCATCATCTTTTTTTACCCCCCCTCCCCTTTTCAAAAAGAGAAGAACCAAGAGCGCAAGGTCTCAAGAGAAGAGGCAAGGCGATCCTGGCGTTTCCTTCTTGAAGACGGGAGGATGCCCGAGCGGGTTTTGTCCTACGGAGGAGTAGCTATCTTCCAGGGAGAAACTGAAGAGAAGTTCTGCCCGGAAGGAAAAAAAGACTCAAGAATAAACCTCAAGAGGAAAGTCCTCAAAAAGACCAAAGCTCAAGAATTGTTACAGCAACATAGTAGGAAGCAGGAAATTGGTCAGGAGAAAGCTCCAAATTCCCTTGAGAAGTTAACGTTCTTGGAAGAACCATAATTGTCGAGACGACAATTTAAGAAAAGGCGGGGGGAGGCAGTGTTACGCCCTTGTCATGTCGATTCCGTGAATCGCCGCTCACGAAATTCCGAAGGTCGCGTTGCCCGGTAATGAGCCGCTCAGCTGATTAACAAGATCAGCTTTGCAGTGGAGGTATCAACGCGCTCAGACGTGCTTTCCGCTTGGTCATCTTATTTCCGTTTGCTGTGTCTCTGTTCCTATATATTTATGTTTCTGTGTTTGTGTTGCTTATGTAATTAAAGAATTCCTTTCTTATTTCATACCTGTCTTCATTTATTTCCGCGGCTCGGGAGTGCGCGTCGCGTTTGCGAGCGTGAATCCGCGAATTGGGCGCAACAATAATATTTAGCAAGAATGTGAGTTCGCGTGCTCCCAAATTCTCGATTGATTGTGGAGAAAATAGTCCAAAATCCTGCGAAAGTTTATATATGCGTAAAGGGGTCTCGCTGCAAAGGGAATTTCACAATCATGCACGTCGTGACGAGCATTATTCTGGAATTTCTGTAAATGTAATTTGCCAGATTACTATGCGTTTTTTTGTAATATTTCTAATAGCTGATATCGGGGAGGAGGGGGGACGGGTTGCTATTGCATCTTTCATTGGGCGCGTTCGCATTTATTTGAACTACATTTATAGCCGCTTTTTGACGTTATTAGTTTTTACGCGTGTTGCGCGTATTCGTCGCTCGGTTCGTGACGATAAATATCGCTTTTGACTATTATACTATTATTTCCTAGTGAAGTCCATAACTGATGTAAGTACCACTGCTTATTTAATTTTGTTTAAGTACTCGTGTGTCAATTATTATATTATAAACATCTTTATATCTTTTTACACATGCGACTTATCATTTTATACGATTTATAAATTTATTGCTAGTTTTAAGGTAACATGGACGCATGAAACAAATTTGTTTAATAGGATCTGTGTTGTGTCGATGTTGCAATTATATGAGGGCAAGTCAATAAGTTCTTAGAAAATCTGTCAGAGGACGCTCGCAGTGTCATGTCCCATTATTTTTTAACAAGTAGCATCTTTCAGCTGATTACTGTCAAATTTTGAGCGGAATTCTTCGCGTGATTTCATTTCTGTAGACGATCAAAGCGAACAACATTTGTATTTTTGGCAAAATGGAAAAAAATGAGTTTCGTTCAGTGATCAAACATCTACATATAAAAGGTTTAACGCCGACAGAAATCAAAGCCGGATAATGTTCATAGCACATCTGCACCAGTGTTTGCGCCTGTATATAATTAGGTGAATAAATTTAAACGTGGTCGCACATTCACATGTGATGCACCTCGTTCGGGATGTCCAATTGAGGCTGCTACACCAGAAATCATCGATAAAGTACACGATATTGTTTTGACTGATCGACAAGTGAAAGTGCGCGAACTTGTTGGCCACAGGCATATCACATGACACAGTGATTTCAAGTTTGCACGAACAATTGGGTATGAAAAAGCTATCGGCAAGATAGGTGCCGCGTTTGCTCACTGTGGACTATAAGCGCGACCGTGTGACGATTTCAAAACAATGTTTGAAGATGTTTCAACGTAATCCAGATGAATTTCTGCGTCGATTCACTGTGGACGAAACATGGATTCATTACTTCACACCCGAGACGAAAGAACAGTCAAAACAATGGACTTCACCGGGTGAATCAGCTCCGAAGAAGGCGAAGACCATGAAGTCGGCCGGAAAGGTGATGTGCACAGTTTTTTGGGATGCACGCGGTGTAATTCATATTGATTACCTTCCGTCGAAGCAAACGATCAATGGCGATTACTACGCAGCCTTATAGAACCGTTTCAACAACATTTTAAAGAAAAAACGTCCTCATTTGACGAAGAAGAAAGTGCTCTTCCATCAAGACAATGCACAGGTTCACACGTGCCCGACACCAATGGCCAAATTCAACGAATTCCGCTACGAATTGCTTCCCCATCCAGCATATTCGCCAGATTTAGTCCCCTGCGACTATTTCCTGTTTTCAAAACTGAAGAAATGGTTTGGACGAAAGAGTTTCACCATCAGAGAGCAGCTCTCTCTCTCTCTTTCTCTCTCTCTTTCTTTCTCTCTTATTCTTACGCACTCATTCATTCACTTAGGTTCGATTGTTCCATCTTTTTAAATTTTACCTGTTAGGTAAATCTGGCAATCTACGCATGTGATTGGGTAATCTTGCTATTTATCCAATAGGTAAAATTTATTAAAAGGTGGAACAATTGGCCCTTAGTTATCTACATTAACTGTAACTTGAAAATGATATTGAAACATTTGTCATGTTGTTTTGTATGATAAATAAAAGCTAAGTGTGTGTTAAAGAATATTTTGTACAAGTGTAGAATCAGACAAAATAATAGCACAAAGTCAACATAAAAATTTGCAAATCGCATTTTGAAAAATAGACGTACTACTTTTCTTATAAGAAACGCGATTATGCTCTTTGAAAAGGAATCAATTAATAACATGGAATAAACGACCAATGTCAATTACGAGTTAAAAAGTATAAACCATTAAACACTGTAGAGATTTGATAATTTTATTTGCCAACTTCTGGAGAAAGACGAATAAACAATTTTACGTCGAATGTGACACACACACACACATCTACGCCTTTAAACGTGTTTAATAATTTTGACTTGAAATTGATATTTAAATAATCTGATATCTGCGTAATTTTTTACATTTTTAATAAAAATTTATTGCAATAAATTCTTATTTTAGACAATAATCTGACGTAAAATTGTTTATCCGTTTTTCTCAGAAATTGAAGAGTAAAATTATCGAATCTCTACAATGTGTTTAATTGTTTATTCTTTTTAACTCGTAATTAACATTGCTTTATTTCATATTATTAACTGGTTTATTGTCAAAGAGCGCAGTCGTATTTCTCACAAAAAGATGTTACGTCTGTTTCTCAAAATACTATTTGCAAATATTTATGTCGACTTCGTGCTATTATTTTGTCTGATTCTATGTTTGTACAAAATATTTTTTAACATTTATTAGACTCGTACAAAACAAGATGACAAATGTTTCGATATAATTTTCAAGTAACAGTTAATATAGATAACTAAATGAATGAATAAATGAGGTAAGGATGAGAGAGAGAGAGAGAGAGAGAGAGAGAGAGAGAATTTGAATTTATACTGTAGGTGTGTGTACTATCGTGTTGAGTCTAACAGCTGCATAGGCTCCCGCATACATCGGTGAGCGCCTTTACTTACCTTCCGTATTCGACTTGTGATACACCAACTATTTTTGTTTATAACTTAAAAACCAAGCTTCGGACAAATTTTTGTCGAAGAAAAAATCATCTCAGAATATAGCCTAGAATATGTCCCTTTAAGAACAAAACGTTATTTTGAATCACCTGTATAACAATTTTTTCTTCTTTCGTCAGTTACGCGTTGTTAGATTAATATAAAATAAAAATTGTGATTACTTTATAGCGCATTCGGAGTGGCAATTCATAACAAATTCGAATGAACATTCATGTCCATTTACGGTGATATGGACATAGAAATTTGAGAATTGCCAGTTCGAAAGAAAGAACAATTGGATTTTAACAGATGTTGAATAATTCCGACTGTGTTCAATAATCTGTTAACATCTAATTGTTCTTTTTCTCAAGTTGACAATTCTCAAATTTCTATGCCCATGCCATAAATGCACAACAATGTTCATTCAAATTTAATATGCCATTTATAAATTTATAATCGCCACTCCAAATTATGAACGTTAATGACGACAATTTTTATTTTATGTTAATCTAACGACGCGTAATTAACGAAAGAAGAAAGGACCGTTATATATGTAATCGAAAGTCATTTATCCACTGAAGAGGGTTTCGTAGAGAATCGAAACGTTTGGAAGATTTATGTAATAATAAGTTTGCACAATATATTCTGTTGTGCACCGACTACGTGCTTGGCTCATTAGCTCTTATATAAATAATTTATTGAATTTATTAATTCGTTGAGCCTTGAGAGAGCCTTTTGTGTATTTTTGATTTTATTGTATATTACTATCCTTTTATTTATATAATTACCTTTTATACAATTTATTTATATCAATAATTTTTTTATACATTTTATTTTAGATACAAAAGACTGTTTTGATTATTATTATTATTATTATTAGGCGTTAGGAACTCGAAAGCTCATTGCCGCAAATACCAAATCCCGCCACTGTTCCCGTCCCTGAGCCAGATCCCTCCATTTGTAACCCTCGTACTCCATTTCGTTAAGGTCCATTCTAATATTTTCTTCCCATCTACGTCTTGGTCTACCCAATGGTCTTTTCCATCCGGTTTACCAATTAGTACTTTATATGCAATTCGATTCTCATCCATACGCGCCGCGTGACCTGCCCATCTTAATCGACGCGATTTTATGACATTAATAATATCCGGACTATTATATAATTGATGTAATTCTGCGTTGTGTAATTTTCTCCATTCGCCCGTTTCCTCATCGCGTTTTGCCCCGATGATTTTTCGAAGTACTTTATTTTCGAAAGCCCTAAATCTTTTCTCGTCTTGTAATGTAAGTGACCACGCTTCGCTGCCATAAAGGACTACCGGTAAAATAATCGTTCTGTAAATTCTAATTTTTAAGCGCCTAGACAATATCCGCGAACCGAGTAGTTTCTTAACCGAATAGAAGCACGCATTCCCCAAATTAATTCTTCTCTTGAGCTCTTCTCTTATTTCATTAGTTTGGTTTAAAATCGATCCTAAATACTTAAAATTGCTAACCCGTTCAAAAATTTTATCACAGACGACCAGGTTTCCGTTATTATGAATATTCTGGATTCTATCAGTGACCATATATTTAGTTTTTTCAACGTTTATTTGCAGCCCCAGTTCTTTCGTTTTATCTAATAGAATTTTAGTGTTATTTATTAGTGTTTCTTTATTATCCCCCAACAAAGCAATATCGTCCGCATATGTTAATATTTGTGTTGTACCGTTCAACTGCAAACCATCATTACTCTTCTGCATTTCTTTAATAGCATATTCCAATACTAGATTAAACAGAAGAGGTGACAATGCATCCCCCTGCTTTAATCCGCTATGAATATTAAAAGTTTCCGACATTTGATTACCTATTCTTACTCTACCTCTGGTATCTTTTAAACAAACTTGGACTAAGTTAGCCAATTTTTTGGGTATCCCCCACCGAGTTAAAATTTCATACATTTTCTCCCGTTTTATCGAATCATACGCTTTTTTAAAATCAATGTAAAGTTGATGTACCGATTGGTCGAATTCCCATTTTTTCTCCAAGATTTGCCGAATAGTAAAGATTTGGTCCGCAGTCGATCTATTTCTCCTAAAGCCGCATTGATGATCTCCAATTATCTCATCTGCATATGGTACAAGCCTCATTAATAAAATATTCGACAGAATTTTATAGCATGTAGGTAAAAGTGAGATACCCCGGTAATTATTACAACTCATTTTGTCCCCCTTTTTGAAAATCGGGATTATAATTGAATCTTTCCATTGTTCCGGCAATGCTTCTTTATTCCATATTAAGATAATTAATTTCTGAATTTCTTCTATCAATCTACTTCCCCCCCATTTAATCAGTTCCGCCGGAATCAAGTCATTACCCGGTGCTTTGTGATTTTTTAATTTTTTAATCGCGCTTTCTACTTCTGAAATTGTCGGTTCGTTAATCCTAGGTTCAGCCGTGTGATACTCAAAATTCTCTATTTCCCGGTCGTTTTCAGATTCGACATTCAATAACCGATCAAAATAATTTTTCCATGTGTTTAAAACTGCCGTTGTATCCGTAACTAAATTATCGTTCTCATCTTTCACCATTTCCGTCCTAGCTTGGAATCCCTTTCTAAAATTATTTATCCCCATGTACGTGCCTCGTACGTTACTGCTTTTACAATTTTCATCTATTTCTTCAATTTTACGTTTTAAGTATTGACGCTTCTTAATTTTAAACATATTATGAGCCTCTTGCCTAATCTTAAGAAACTGATCCCGAGTTTCCTTCGTATTTTGAGCCAACCACGTGATGCGCGCTTCGTTTCGTACTTTAACAATTTTTACGCATTCTTCGTCAAACCACGGCTTGTTTTTGTTCCTTTTACAAAAACCAACCGTGGCCTCCGCCGATTTTACTATCGCGTCTCGTACGTTTTCCCAGTGTTTATCAACCGTGTTATCATCCGATTCATCTATTTCCTTTGAAGCCGCGAGTCTATTCGTTACTTCGACCGCGTATTTTATTCCGTTTTCTCCCTCGATCAAACCTTGTACATTTAGACGTTTAGTTCCAAACAACTGCCCGTTAGTTTTGTTTAGCGAAAGACGTTCCCTGATTTTGGCAATTACAAAGAGGTGATCCGAGTCGCAATCCGCCCCCCTATAAGACCTGACATCGAGTACGTTCGTGTGACGCCGTTTATCTGCAAGAACGTGATCAATTTGGTTACGCGTGCCTCCATCCGGGGAAATCCAAGTTTGTTTATGGATATTTTTGTGTTTAAAATACGTGCTTTTGACGATAAGATTTTTGCCGGTCGCAAAGTTAATTACCCTCACTCCGTTATCGTTACTTTCCTCGTGCAAACTTTCGAGCCCGATCGTTGGTCTAAAAATGTCCTCTTTACCGATTTTCGCGTTAAAATCTCCCACGACTATTTTCATGTAATCGTTCGGTAATTGATCCACGAGGTGTTCGAGTTCTTCGTAGAACCCGTCTTTAATTTCGCCATCTTTATCTTCCGTCGGCGCGTGTACGTTGATTATCGCGATCTTGTACCATCGGCCCTGCACAACGAGCAATCCTAATCTTTCGTTTATAAATTTAATGTCTTTTACCGCGGATAAGATTTTCCTATTAATCATAAAACCGATGCCAAGACTATGGATCTCCGACCCTCCATAGTGAAGCGTGTACGAACCCGCATTAAGCGAACCCTCCCCGGCCCATCTTGTTTCTTGCAACGCGACAACTTCTACCCCGTACCTTTCGACCTCCCCGACCATCGATTGAAACGCCCCAGGTCTGTAAAGACTTCGGACGTTCCACGTACCCACTTTGAAGTCTCTCCCGCGTTTTGACTTTATACGACATGAGTTCCCCGAGGTAGTCCCCACCCGGAGATCCGAACGGGGGACTAGTTTACCTCCGGAAAATTTTACCCCAGAAGAATCCATGGCGAGTTTTGATTGTTTCAAGATAAAGTCGTTTCACGGTGTGAGCCTATCAAACCCACGCCCAACCCCCAAACAGGAGGACCATTCCAATCGGCTGTCCGCGACTGCTTATTCAATTTATTCGCAGCTAGCCTCTATCCTCAACCGAGATAGCGAGGCTTTTCCTCTATCCGCAACCCGAGGATGCGCTGTGTCGTGGTGATTGGGACCCACCCACCCCGGGGATCACTACTGCAACTAGTTTTCCTTCCCCGAGACTAGCGGTTGTTATGCTAACACAGAAGACTGTTTTGATACAATAGAAATTTTAAAAAATATTAATTCTTCCAAAACACCATCTACTATGAGTATTAAATGTCAAACAAGTTCTCCTACGCAATCATCTTCTGATTATATTTTGAAAGATATTTTTATAACTTTTAAATTAATTTTTTTATATGAATATAATAATTTTTGTGTATGATCTATTGTAAATGTTATAGAAACTGGAAATGAAATAGATTCCCATTTGATCATAAAAGAAATAAACGTTGAATGTCAATATGAAGAACTATGGAAAGAGCATTTACATTTTCCTCGTACAGAAAAGATTGATAAAAAAAAAGTTAAACAAGAAAATACTTTTGCTATTACATCAAAAAATGGAAACAAAAATTATAAAACAGAGAATTACCGAACAACAATAGGCTCAGAAAGAAGAAAAGAAAAGGCAGTAATTGGCAAATCGAAAATTAAAAGAAAAAGAGAAAATTGGAAAGGAAAAGTAGAAGGAAAAAACAAAACAAAGAAAACAAAAGTTCTTATTAAAAATCTAAAAAACGTAAAGACTTAGTTTATTATATTAAGTAATACCACAGAATTTATTACTATTTGTGCAGTTTTCTATATATAATATTAAGTAAAAAAAAGTTTTATTAATTTTAAGTTAATTGAATAAATATTATTTACTTATATATTTTTGTAAAAAATAAATGTTAAAATGGAAAAGTTACGTTGACGAATGTATATTCTTATAGAAATAAAAAGGTTATATTATTATTAAAATAACAAATTTATGATAATTATGCAGAATAGGACCTTTCCCGAATTTCGACATTTTTCGACTGCAATGTTGATAATATAATCTTTGTTATGGCTCAAATAGTGATAATAAGTCGGGGGTGGTCGAAAAATATATAGTCTATTTTCTAAATTATTTAATCTACCTTATTTCCTCGTATAAGGGCGCACGACTTTTCATACGAAGCGATTGCCACTCCATCTCCTCCCCCTGCTTGGTAGCGCACTACTTTCACTCGAAGCGACTCCCACCTCACTTTTCCCCCCTTCTACTTAGGGACGCACGACTTCCACTCAACCGACTTTGCGTAGAAGAGGAAGTAGTCGGGTGAAAATCGTGCGCCCTCAAAGCAGGATGGGAAGGTAAGAGTTGCTTCTGGTGAAAATCGTGCATCACCAGCAGGGGAGAGGTGGGTTGAGAGTCGTTTCCTGTGGAAGTCGTACGCCCCTATATGTAATGTTTTCAAAGAAAATTATTTTTATTTTTCAACCTTTCTGACTTATTATTTGAGTCACAACGAAGATTAATATCAGCATTGCAACCGAAAAATGTCGAAATTCGCAAAAAGTCCTATTCTGCATAATTACTAAATGTATGATTATGCTTTTATTCTAATCTAATAAAATTATAAAATACATATTTTAAAGATTGTTTAATAATAAATGTTTTGTTAATATTTATGCAAAATAAATAATAAATAATTAATAAAAAATAATAATACAAAATAAATAATTAATCTAATAGCATTTACTTAACTAAATATCTATGTATTTACTAAAACCTACGTACTCTTTTTCTTTAAAAAAAAAAAATTGTAGGTTATTTATTAGTACGCATTGGTCATTAATCAAACTTCTGTTATTTACTAGTGTTTCTTGTGGTTTTTTACTTTAAAAAATAAAACTATCATTTTTGTCTTATTTTTTAAAGATAAAGTATGATATTTTTAAAGATTATACAACCAGCTATTACTTTTAAGTGATTTGTTATCTTTTCTCTTTTATACATACTCGTACACTATAAATTACTGTTTATATCGTAAACTTTTTATTTGCTTATTGACTGTTGTAATAATCCTATATTTCTTATTTATTTATGTACATATTAGTTTTTGTTTCATTAAATCATTTTTAACAGAAAAAGTTATAAAGATATAGCAAAAACGAAAAATGATAAGAATCAATAAAAACTAATAAATCAAGTTTTAAAAGTTTAAGCCATGTTCTGACGATTTGTCTTATTGTTCAAAAATTAAATATCAATACCTGTCACATATATTTCATCGTGTTTCTGCAAGAAGGCTACTCCTTGAGGTGCTATCATCTCCTGATGACGAATCTTCCGTACAAGTTTGAACTTCCTGTCGAGAACGACAATCCGTCCTGATCCCGGACAGGCTATGATAATGTTATCTCTCCAGGAATCAACGGTAAGTGCCGATGGTCGTTGTACTATGTCACGAGTTACGATAACTTTGGGCGTGAAATTCTTCCATCTGCAATATCAAATTTTTGTATCATAAAATTTCGTCACAATTACATATGTACAGGATGTTCTACGACCTATCCTTTTAAAAACTGATTCTAGAACGAAAATCCTAATATGAAGATGTCGAGGCTGTAATAATTTTCAAATTAATAGTTTTCAAATTAATAGCGATTAAAGTTTACTAATTATACGAGTGATATTTCGTGCGTCATTAGGCATGACGATATGACAAGTGGCTGAAAATGCTTCAGGACCCTCTCAGCAACTTCAAGATTATCTTCTCTACAAATATGCAATGACATTTTTATTAAAAAAATTGTTGTTGCTTGTAACGGTGCACCAACAGATAATGCATTATTCCCGAGCTCCCGCCAAGCCGGATGCCGCGGCATTATGCCCCGATGAGGGCGCGATGCGCTCGATAATAATTCAAACAAAATTCACAGGTGACGACAGTTCGCAACGAAGACTCGCGTTCGGGCTACGAAACCCAAACACAACCGAGTATCGCCGAGCCCCTGGTCCCCATAAAATAGCGCCGAAAGACATACTCGTGAGGGAGCTTGTGCGAAGAAAACCAAGCGCTGCTGAGCTCCGACGAAGAAACATTATTTTATGATTATAAAAGATTGTATTCCTCGTCGAAGCTATTTTTTCCTGACAATCCTCTGTGCCAGCCAGATCCTGTTGTAGCTAATATTTCGATCCGCTACGCTACTATCATCCTGATTCTAATGCCAAACCGGAACATGCGGGGTAAGGCGTACCTTGCCTCTATCGAGTGCTCTCGATACGCTTTCCGATCGGCTCCGATCGTTTCTCACTTAGTAGGCGAGAACAAGGAGATAGAACGCGCTCTGTCTCCACTGGGCATTCTCAGTAAATCGAAAAGGGAAAATTACGTCATTCGCATTTTGTTAAAACGACCGACAGTAGCCAAGAAGTCGAGTATTCTCCTCTGAGTTTTCTGAGCCGTCGGTCGCCAATGCGCTGCAAGTGTTTTAAGGTGCCATTTTATGCATCGAAGCTTCGCTGACGAAGACTGTACACTGAAGAAGTATTGTCAATTTTCAAAAAAACAGCAAGCGACAAAAATTGTTTATTTTCTTCTCATAGAGTTTTAAGAATTTTTGCAGAATTTTGTAGTACAGCATTTTCTTATGTTATGTCGTTAAAATTAGTTGCCAGTACCGAAAAGTTAATAAAAAATTCTGAAAAAATTCTTAGAGCTCTATAAGAAGAAGATAAACAATTTTTGTCTCTTGCTATTGTTCTGTAAAGCTAATAATACTTGAGTAAAAAATTATTGAAAACTAATATTCGGCGATTTTTAGTAATTAATATTTTGTAATCTTCAGTAATTAATATCTTAATTATTCCGAAAATTGCAAATAAAATGATATAGGACTTTTTGAATTAATTTAATCCCCTTAATTTAATCTCTATCAGCACACAAAATATTTGGCGATCATTCTGGGACTCTATATATGAATATGTATACACATAAATATGTAATAAATATTCGTAAACATATATAATTATATACGAAATATGTCTATATATGTTTGTACATCCTTCTCTCTTTTATAAAATTACTGTTTAATGTAAGAAAAATAATAATGACAAAATGTCGAAAACAATTAAAGGAACAATTTTTGCATTGTTTGTTTTAGAAAAAATGAAGTTTAGAGAAATGTAAAAAAATTATTCTTATATAATTATACATAATTTTCATGTCATTATATATTAGTATTTTTTTACATATATTTGTCCAAACTTGATTTCTTCTAAAACAAAAATTCTAATACGAAAATTGTTCTTTTAATTATTGTTTGTGTTTTTTTATTATTAACTAATTCGTTACACTAAAAAGTAATTTTACAAAAAAAAGGAGCATGTATGCTCCTTTTTATAACATTTATCCTTTTATAACATTTATAAATATATTTCACATATAATTGGATATATGTATATATTTATGAAGATTTATACATGTTTATGTATACGTTTATACATATTAGTAGTATATGGGCAGCCATGGGGCGTCAAAACAAACCCCCTCCACGTCTCCCTCCAGCGCCGTGGGCGTGACCTAGACGGGTCAGTCTGGAGAAAGGGTGCGTTCTGATTGGTCGAGGAGTGAAGCGAGAGGGAGTAATAGGGTAATTAAATGTGTTCTGATTATATAACATAGGTTCATCCTATACTTGCCCAAGATTTGATTGGTTCGCTCCATATCTATCCAAAAGGGATTGGAGAGAGTGGGTGGTAGAGGGCCTTAGACAAAATGGAGGTCTGAAAAATGGTGAGTGGAGATTGGGACTGCAGCATTCTTTTGTCGCGAGGATAGAGTACGAACAGCGGGGGAATAGCGGTCGAATTTATGATGGTCGCTTTTGTTATCGCGGGACAACATCTCTGACGTGTAGGCGGTTCAGTGAATGTTATTAATGTATGAAAAAGGAGATCTTATACGAAAATTTGCGAGTCTAGAGAGAGACCCGCTTTGTTCGGAAGAATTTTTGGGGAGGTAAAACAGGAACGGACATGTTTAGCTGTTGCGGCGCGTCGTCTCCGACCATTGCTTTAAAAAATTTTTTCTATATTTTATGTATATAATGTACATTATCTGAGTCTGTAATACGGGGGAAAATGTATCTATTGTAAATAAAGGTGAAGGGGTAGAAGTAAGAAACAAGGCAATATTTTCAAGTTCAAAAACGTTTATTTAAAAAAGATATTACATGAAATAGTTATTTTATTTTTTTAAAAGAGTACACGTTTGAACATGACGGCATACAGCATGAGAATTTACGAGTTTATGTTTACAATGAAGAAAAATTTTATGAAATAACTGTACAATCAATCGATCATTTCGCTTACAATCAGAGGTAAACAGATCAAGAAACTGATTAAGATTATAGCCATTACACAAATAATTTAGAAATATACAGCAGTATTGTCCGCAAGTTTGAGAAAGTATTCCTTGCAGCGTTGTCGTATTATATATTCCAACGATACGTGGTGGAGTTTCGTCGTAAGAGGAATCTTGGATCCAAGGGCGGCAAGCCGTAGCTATCGAAATACGTTCCTGTCGCATGTTCATCGATGTAGAAGACGACCCAGTGCTGCCCAGGTCGATCGTGATCGTCCATGTTAGCGACAATGGCGGTCGACCTCGTCCACACTCTCGGCAGTCGATCGGCAGGATAGACCCCCGCATGTCGTACACGGAGATGATGTAATGCGTTTAAAACTTCCAGAGAATTTATTTCTCGTCGTCGGAGAGCGTGAGAGAGGAAATGTTTGCGTAAATTCAAAATGTACTTTTTTTCTGGCGTATGCAATGTGGAGCTCCCTAAAATGCTCGATGCTTGCGAGATGTTGGTGTTAGCTTTATCTCTATTGGTCCACGAGTCGTTTTGAGAGATCTTTTTTCTCCTCGTCTGTCAGTTGTTTGTCCGCGCTTTGATTCGTTTTTTCCGTCGCAATATTTTTTCTCCACGCTTCAATGTTGCGTGCGATATCGTGTTTCTGATTTTTAAATTGAATTTAAGAATTCTCGCTGTCGGTTTTTTCGCTCTCGACGACGATCTCGCTCCAATTTTCTGAGGAAAGGTTATCATAACTTGAATTGTTGCTATGTCGTATAGTTAGCCAGCGTTTTAATTTGTAAGCGTTGCGTAAGATGCAATGTGATTCGAAGCTGGTTCGAAATCTGTGATGCGTGCAGCGTTGTCCACGGTCTTCGAAATCTAGTACATTTTTGAAAGCCGGAAAAGTTCCCTCCAAATTATATACGTTTTTAGAAAATAGATTACTCAGATAACGAGCCTTCTCTTGTCCTCTGGTATAGATGTAGCGCGCGTATCGTGTAATGTCACGCAGATGTATCGTAAAGTTTTTTGGATTGACGTCTCCATCGAACCATTCGATTCCATGATAATTTCGTGTAAGCCAGTTTTTTTCGTTTTGCTCTCGCGGATAAATCTTCAAATGGACAGGGTGATGTCATAATTCAGTGTCCGGTGATCGCTCTGTGTTAATCGCGACTTCTTTCGGAATAAAGTTTTCTTCGACATCGCAAAAACCTTGTATGTCGATGACTATATCCATTATGATATTATATTCGAATTTTCGCTACCCTTTTTTACGTCACGAAACGTTGACGTTGGCGAACAAGACTAAAGCTTTTTCGTATTCTCGCGTCCAATTAGATGAGAAAGAATGTGTAGTAGAGGAGAAAATAATTTTCATGCGAAAGCCGTAGGACTAACCGGAAAAGTCGACAATGACTTGACGCGAGGAGTCAATTTCTAAAACGTTATCAAACTCGGCATAGACGATACAATTAATAGTCACAGAAAGAGCTTTTTCGAATCTCACTTCTAATCTTAAGCTTCCATATTTTACGAGATTCCAATGTCCCGCGCAATTAGCGGATAGATCGGGAGTAAGATCGAAAGCGAAAAGAGTGTAGTCGTTGGCGTAATCATCTCTACTTATAAAATTACCCTCGTTCAGAAAGTGAATGCCGGTTCCCGAGAATAATGTGTGATAAGCGTCAACGTAGAGCGACTCGTTTTTCGAAAAATTTGGTTGTAACGGTCTACTGGAAATTTGCATGCCATCGGCATACAGCAAAAAGAAATTTATTCCGTAATTTTTGAAATTAAATGGGTTTAATTTTCTATCACCGTTAAACGCCTTGTTATCGACAAAGCCGACTATTATTCGTTTTGGTGCTGTCCGAGTATTGCGTTGTCTATCAATTCCCCAATGACGCCGGCGTGAATGTTTTAATTTCGACTCTCGTAAGGGGATACTTGGCGGTAGTTTTACTCAGCATTCTGGCGTGTGTGAGGAGCACGTCCGGGCTTATTTTTGCTCTTCTTACGAGTAGACTGGCGTCAAGAATGCGTATTTTTGATAGCGTTTTACTCTCCAAGACAAATTAAATTTTTCGAGCGTATAAGTCTCATTCCAACCACCACTCCAATAATTAAAAATTTATCTTGATTGAAAACGTCGCAGTGAAGGTGACCAACGAGATCTAGCGCGCGATTTCCTCGAATGTATTGCGTGCGTCTCTCGAGCGCTGTATTTGGATTTGACGCGTCTAACGTGTCGTCCATGTAACCAGGGATATCCGCGTCCCATAAGCAAGAGGTTAGATGGAAGGTTTTTGCGGGTAAAGCATAATTTAATAATGCTTCGACGTACGCGCGATACGCGTAAGCGTTGTTTGGTGGCGATACGAGCTTTTGATTGAAATATACGTCGATTTGGTTGAACATGGAATGCAATAAATGATTTACGTGGCCTACTTTTGCCCCGCCGTCGGGTGCGACCGATGTGCTCTCCCCGCGCTCGTTTTCTACGCGTACTCGTATGCGAAGGCTCAATGGTGTGAATGAAGTCCAGATAGTCTTCTCCATGTCCGGGTATGACAAATTCTATGGGCGAGTCGTCTGCGAGCGAAGTTACGGATTTGTAATAAATCCCTTGCGAACTCTCAATGCTGGTTTGCGTAGGTGGCAGAGAGAAGAGATTGAGTTCGCTCTTTATACACTCGCTCGAGTGGGTATGAAGAAAGGACATGCTTTTCTCCAGCTGCGAAATCGTATCTCAATTAAAAGAATATGTCGGATACGTCGCGTTTCTTGCCACGATGTTTCCTAGCGGATGGTTTTTTGGTTTTTCTTCCAGCAGCACGAATTTTCTTTTTCTTCTTTGTCACTTTTTTGCTCTTCTTTCCTGTGACAATTCTCGATGATTTTCTTTTGACCCCCCGACATCATTTACGATGCGCCATACGTCTATCTCGACCACCGAGTGGAAACTGAAGCGCTGCGGATTTCGTGGATATTTTATTGTATATCCAGATCCCCTCATCAGGGAGCTTATTTTTTCTTTGGCTTTTCTCTTCAGATTACCCCTCGATTCCGCGAGCCGACTTTTGACCGCTTCCTTTAACGGTTTATTATTTTTGACGTCTTCTATCACGTTAATTCCAGCGCGTAAAGCTTCTTTTCCTATAGCACGCGCACCTTTATTTAGAAAAGATAGTATTTTTCTAAATAAACCACCGAGAAAGCTTCCGATTCCATGCCCGCATTGATAAGGTGAACCAACGAAAACACGTGGAATTCCTCTGCTACCGGTATCCCGCGCATCAAAATACTTCTCATATTCCATTGTGAGTTGTTAACTATAGACTGGCGTTATCGTCACGCTCGCGTACACGAAAGATAGTTATTGCTTACGTTTAAAGTGCAGTGTCACAGTCAGCGTATCGAATTCGAATGGAATTTTATTTCCAAGATGATCTCTTATATCTATTTCGATCGTTCTGAAATTTGTTCGTTGCAAGGGGATATAATTTGAAAATGAGAAATGCTTCACCAAATTTGCACCAAATGCGTAATTATGACTGCGTATCTCGATCGGTACTATTCTGAGAAGAACAGTACGCACATGCGCCTATATAAGGCGCACAAATATCGCATACGAACATTTTATCAGAGATAGCTCGCCAAACTATAAGGTTCGACATTCCAATAACCGACTGTACGTGGTTGCCCCGTCTTCTTATTAAATCCATGAGTAAGAAAAGTTTTCTCTTCTGTCTCATTGGAATTAGGTTTACGTATCGAGAGCCTGGAATACAATTCATTTTTATTTGAAATTGCTACTGAGAAACCTAGCATTCGTAGAAAATAATCGGAAAAGTTTATATGATGTAGCATTTTGCATTTTTCGTCGCAGTTAATACTTATGTAGACTTTGCCGCCAGACGCTCTTTGCTGTTAGAAATAAAAATGCGATTCGGCATCTTTACATGCGATATTAATTGCCTCAATAAGCTCTTGGATATCATTGTAAATTCCATTTGGAAATGAAGCTTCTTTTGCCGTAAACGGACCATTCGTCTCCTTATTGGGTTTAACATCGACGAATCTGATCACATTTTCGTTATGACGTACGTGTAAACAGGTACAAGAAAATTGAATCTCATTTATCGCAATCTCCCATTCTCTATGCAATACTATAGAGTGCAATACTATAGAGTGAGGTAATTCCGTGACGTTGTATTATTCGGAAAGTGACGCATACTACTGTTACTCGGGAGTACCAGAAGAAATTGTTCCTCCTCCATCGCGAAGAGAAATTAAACTCGATGCCGGAATCCAGATATCAAACTTACTGGGATAACCACGTCAGCTAACTAGCATTTGCTTATTATTAGCTCCTCGCCCTTTACTCTTTATCACACGATCAACGATAAATTGTTCTTCTTCTAGGTTCTTCTCAACTCGAGCTAATTCTGGCTCATAAAAAATACCGTCTATGACTTCGTCTGCTAAATCTCGCAGCTCGTACACGTGAGGATTTTGCCAATCGAGAATACGATAAATTTGAAATATTTCCTCGCTCCATTTAGCCTTGTAACCTTTCTCGAAGGCTGCTTTCGTCCTACTGATACGAACGAGATCTCCAACGCGATATTTAATCTTTTGCGTTCGTTTCTTTAATATGTTGTTTTTCCAACGACGTGATTGTATTTTCACGTGCGATACGGGCGTTTTCTCTCGTTACTACTGAGGGTTGCATTCTCGTGGACGTGTGACGCGTGTGATTGTAAGCACGTACAACGTCCTGTAGAACATCGACGTAGCGTCGCGTATTTTTATGCGTGAAATAACGCCATATTCGCTGCTTCAGTGTTCTGTTGAAGCGCTCGACATGGCGGCTTTAATGTCCGGATTGCGTGTTACTCGAAAACGAATATCGTTTTCTTTAAGAAATTTTTGCATTGGGTGCGCGACAAATTCTTTACCCTTGTCCGTTTATAAATATACAGGTACTCGTCCTTCGCTTTTTGCTAGTACGCGTTGAAAAGCTTTTATCACGCTGTTGCTCGTTTTGTCACGTAGTGGTTCTACCCAGACATATTTGCTTAATACATCGATAATTATTAACAGATAGGAATAACCGTCGTTGTAACTTTTTAGATTTCGGAGTTCGATCAAATCTGCCTCCCACACATCATCAATGTTTGTCACGTTATAATGTAATCACGGAAATTTTCTGTGCAATGGCTTGTGCAACGTGTACGCGTCTTGCGATTCGAGCCATAGTACGACTTTTCCCCGTGAGAAATTCGGTTTAATGGCGAGTTAGATTATCCACTGCCGAATAACCCGCATAATTCGACGGATCGTAGTATAGTTTTTCAAACGTTATCGTTATCTCAATTTTTTTCTAACCGAACAACCGGCTTTTCCCTGTTTGCAAAGATACGGGGGTATCAATTTTTCGTGTGCGAGAAAGAATCAACGAGCTTTCCTTGTCTATTTCTTGTTCGTAATTTTTACGTTTTTCTTCTTCCTCGGGCTCTCAATACAATCGATGGAACTAACTCTTTCGATGTAACAGGCGTGGAACTCGCGCGCGGTCGAAGTTTTACAATGTTTTACAGCATCAGCGTGCGCGGACAATAAACTTTTGTTTCTCACCAGTGCAGAAGGTATGTTCAACACACGGAGTAATCGTGCACACTGATTTCTACCCACTACTTTCACGGTTTTTCTCTCGCGCATTGCATCGTTTATTAAGTCAGTGATATTCGAATCTTTCACGACGTTACCATCTATAGTCACAATTCCGTGCTCGTCCCAATTAAGTCTATCGGGCACAGCTTTTCGAAGCAAATGTTTCATCAGTAAGTGTGCATACTTACGGTAAGATTTCGGTACGTTTTCCAGTATTTCCTTGATGCTTTTCATCATATGATTATGCTCGCTCGAAATTTTGAAATTTTTCGCTGTAATATCTGTGTTACTATTGGAATGTGATGGCGGTGATATGTCGGATGTTTGCGTGAGATAGTGAAAAACGTCATCGTTCGTCGTTTCGTTATCATCGGAGGCATCTCGTGTAGCGTTGTCTTCTACATTTTCGTTTTCGTTACGTACGTCTTTCTGTCTTCGCGATTCTCGGATAAACCGTAGGTATCTCCATAATGCTTCTCTGTACATTTTCCATTTCTCGCTTTCGTCACGAGGCCATCTGGAATTGAGAATACGACTCATTTCTCGAGTCGTATTAGATAAGTTCCCGGGATTTGCGTTGTGTTATTAGAGCTCAAGGCGTTATCCGAATTTTGCGGTACTGCTATTTCTTTTGACTCTCCGTCAACGAACGATGTCGGATTTTGACGTAGCTAATGTTGCATTCTCTCCAGATTTTCCGTCGAAATTAAAACCATTTTTTTAGCCCTCTCCATAACGTTTTATCTCTACTATTTCGTTCCTTCGATAATTAGTGATAATATAGGTCCGATAATATAGGGTAAAAATCCGCCTCGCTGCATCAACAGCTTTCTTCTATCCTTCCAATTACCGCGTTTTGATACGACACGACGCAGAGCTTTTTTGTATTTGGTTAACCGGTTTTTTTCACTCCGTTCGAGCGAGACGTTACCTTTGAGTGTATTAAAAACACATTCACAGATACAACGAATTAGTTTTTTGTCAGCGCTACGTACGAAGGTTGTGCGTTGATTTTTGTTCAAATGATAGAGCGCCGCGAGGAGACAGGCGTTTCTCTTACCGATCGAATATGTGGCGATTTTCATCGCTCTGTGCGATTTCACGTCACCCATCTTCATCGCGAGAAAAATCTACGACTGATACATGCGATTAGCCGTACTCAACTTTTATACGTATCCGCTGGAAAATGATCTATGCGGCACGTAGACGTAATGAAACGTATCCTCGGGAAAAATACACGTTCGAAATCGATACTCGTCCGGAGTTGATTGTTTCAGATCGAGCAACAAATACCCGTGAGACCTCGATGTGGCGTCGTAGTATGCCTCTTCTAAAAATTTCGAATCTTCGGGATAGACTTGACGCGCTAAATGACGAATTTGAGCACGATCACGTGGATTTTTGAAAACGACGATGTAATTCGCGTTAAGCGATATATCGCGCTACCCACGCCCCTGGTGGAATAGATTCTGCGAGATAAGAATAACACTGAGAGTCTTGTGATGACTGCCTTTGGTAAAAAGATCCACGATCGCATCGCACGACGACGATTCTCTCATAAGATCATCGATTATCACTAATTTCGGAGAAAGCGGATCGTTCGAGTAATCTTCCGCACAGGGTAATCCCTCGCGAAATTCAATTATATTCTTCTTCGCCGTTTTAGTATTGCTGCATCCCCAGCGCTGTTCTTTTACACGCGTATCGTAATCGATGATAAGTTTCTTGTCATTCCGCGTAATAAAACAAAATTCTCTCGAAGCACACGTCGGACATGAGAGATAAATGCTTGAGAAAAGACCGTCTTCCCACAATCAATCGGTCCGCATACGATGGACGTCCAAGAATGTTTCCAACGCACGTCCATTTTACGAAATGAGCAAATGATCTTCGTGCGCGACTTCAAAAGCAAAAAGGAAAAACGCCATTTTCGTTGATTTCTAAAACGCGTGAAAAAAGTAACTTTAAGAGAAGATAAGCTGATCAACGCGACGACAGGGCCCTAGCGCGGCAAACGAGTGCTCGTACCAGCGTACCCCCGCGTGAGCTTGTCAGCGAAGAGCACCGCGGCAGGCGAAAAGCTGATCTCACCGCGGCGCGACGCGCATAAGCTTTTCTTCGCGCGCGTCAAAGAGATTTACGATCGGCGTATATTTCTATCGTTAAGTGAGTACGCGACATTCGTTGTCGATAAGCTTACCGATGCCACTACAACGATGTCGCTGCGAGGGAAAGCTTTCGTAGAAATCGGAAAGGTTGGTTAGAATTAAGTAATTGGTAAATCGCTTCTTGTTTTCCTTTAAGTAAAAAAATATTTTTATTCGATACTTTTCTTTAAAAAAGAGGAAAGGAGAAAAGGAAACATATGTAATTTTAAATTTTTATGTTGTTTATATTTTTGCTAACTCTTATACACAAAATTCAATTATTTTTAGAAACAATATAATACATTTTTATTATAATTAAATATTTACATTTTTATATTTTTACATTTTTACATTAAATTATTCGATACAATTTTAATAAAGTGCTTTTTTTTGCAAAAGAGGGATTCTTAGACTATTTATTATTTACAAAAAAAACTTAAATTTATGTTTTTCTTACATAATGCTTAAATACTATGCGAATAAGCGGAAAATTCGCGAACTTATTATAAAATATAAGTGAGAGAAAGAAAAAGAAGAAGAAGACGTTATTCTCTTCTGAAATCATACGGAAGGAAATAACGATTATTAATAAATTTACGTTTTACTAATACCGGTGCGCACGTCTTCGTTTTGTTTCGCGTTACGATTTAGTGAAACGCCGTGCGACGGATTGTGCTAAAACGCAAATTTATCGCTACCCCGCCCGTTTCTTCTTCTTCTTTTTTATCGCGTCTTTCTCTCTCATTATTAATCTCCTAATACTATTAAAATTTATAATACACGAGTTCTTATAATTTAACGTTATTCTCTTAACTCTACAGATTTTGTGTCGGCGACCTTCCGGTGTACGAACGACATACGCGTAAAATTTTGGGCCTCCGGACACGAACTACTCGATAAAACTGCCCCGGCCGTAGCCCTCGAGCTCGTCCGTCATATCGCCCAGAAAATTCCCCGTACGCGGCTCGTACTCGCTCGGTTCGCTTTTGTTTACATAGATACACGAGTCTGTATCACAATATAAAACGCGACTACCTAATTTCTCTAAATATTTATATAATATTAGTCGCGCTTGTGCTGTCCAAGGCGCGATTACCGGGTTGGTTTGCGGAGAAGGAGCGACCGTCTCTTCGCGTAGTCGCCACGAAACATATATTACCTCGTCGTTGACAGATAATATATTGGTTATTTCGTGCTCTAAACTCGTGAGCAACGCTGCCAAACGATCGTATTTTTTTACGATCTCTGTATTAGGCAGATTGGTTCGTTGGCCGAATTTACCTCAGAAAGAATTCAGACAGAGCTTTGCGACCGAACGTAAACCAGGATTTCGGGCGATATTATTTTTATCGAGAACAATACCTTCGGTTTTTTCGTATTCCCGAAGGTACTGTTCCTTACTCTCGTCATCCAGGCATTCGCTCGGCCATCGGCTAGCTTCCTGCTTTAATTTCAAAAAACTGTTGATATATTCGGCAAACAAACCACTCCTGCCTTGTACGAGGATCGAACCGCGTGACTCTAAACTGCCATATTTCGCTCACGTTCGTTACGAGATAACCTTTCTCGAGAGCCTTGCGCAATTCGCAGGATACCCACGCTCCTACGAATTCACGATCGGCGGGGAGATCGTGAGTGCACTCACCCTGCGAGAACGTTTCGCAGCAACTATGGCACAGCCCGAAGAACAATTTATCTTGTACGCGGAACGGGAGTACAGGGTGAAAAAGATCGCGTGGAGGAAGTACTGTGTACCGAATGATACTCTCGACACAATCAAAATTAAAATTCGGAGCTGCGCCAATCAGCTCCCAATACTGTTCTCCGATATAAATCATTGGCTGGCCTAACGGAAAAGTACCCGTTTTTAATACGTACAGATACAGAGAACACACGTCCACATAGCGTATTTTCTCCATACCTGTAACTTCGTATCGAGTTACGATATTTTTCGTACGACCGCCAAAGAACGCCTCGCGAGGGTCGAGAGGAGAATTGATCGATATCGGATATGATTTTCAAGAAAAGTGCGCATCTCGTGATTTTCGCGCTTTTCTCGTGAAAAGTCGCACTCCCATTTCTCTATCACCCTATATCCTCGTTATCAAAGACGCTATATCATTGCGAGAGTTCGTTCGTATCGTGTGTCGATTGTATCTTCGCGCGACACCCCGGACGTAAGTTTTCTTTCGCGATTGATTTGATAACAGCTGGGACAACCGTGCCAAAAACAACCGTGAAATTGTAACACGTAACGCGACGTCTCGTTCGCTGATTCGACTTCGTAATATCCGTCGACAGGTGTACTGGCACAGTATCGACAATTCGATACTCGCGGCCTCGCCCTGGATTATAGGATATCCGAGCTCGTGCTCCATCCACACTAATCACTGCAGGGCTTTGTGCGAGTGATTATCTTTATATCTATATCCGCCCGGAACGATTCCTATTTTTTCCTCACGTAAAAAGTTTTTACAAAAAACTTTCATATACGAGGTCTGGCTATTAAATAACGAGACTGCTTATGAAAAAGAGTTTTATTTTTAAAATTATTCTACAATTGAATGCTCCCCTTCAATGTACTCCCCTCCCCTCGCCACACACCGTTCCATTCGTTTTTTCCATTGGTCAAAGCAATGCTGGAAGTCTTCTTTTGTAAGAGCATTTAGGAGCTCCGCCGATTTTCGCTTCACCTTTTCCATCGACTCGAACCGGGTTCCTTTTAAGGCAGACTTGATCTTCGGAAACAGGAAAAAGTCACAGGGTGCTAAATCAGGCGAGTACGGCGCGTGTTCGAGCACTGGAGTGCCTCTAGCGGCTAAATAACGCTTCACAGACAGCGCGTTATGGGCAGGTGCGTTGTCCTGGTGTAAGATCCACGACTTGTTTTTCCACAACTCCGGCCGTTTCTTACGAACTCGCTCTCGCAGTGTTGCCAAAACTGTCAAATAGTAAGTTTGGTTTACAGTTTGACCCTCTGGAACCCATTCAGTCATCACGATGCCGTTGATGTCGAAAAAAACGATTAGCATGGCTTTAAATTTTGATTTCGACATCCTTGCTTTTTTCATTCTTGGCGATGCAGGAGTTTTCCAGTGCATGGATTGCCGCTTAGTTTCAACATCGTATTGGAATATCCAGGTTTCATCGCAAGTGATGATGTTTTCCATCAATTCAGGCTCTTCATCTAACCTCTCAAGAAAATCTGAGCAGATCTGTTGACGGACGAGCTTTTGGTCAGGGGTCAAATTTTTTGGGACCAACTTCGCACAGACTTTCTTCATGTTTAATTCGTCATGTAAAATTTTTCTCACAGTTTCTTTATCGACGTTTACAGTCTCAGCAATCATTCGAATGCTCATTCGACGATCTCCGCGCACAATTTCATTGATTTTGGTCACTGTTTGCGGAGTTGAAACAGAGACAGGTCGACCTGGACGTTGGTCATCTTCGGTGCTCTCTCGGCCTTCAGAAAACCGTTTATACCATTCGAAAACACGCGCACGAGATAGAGAATTCTCACCATAGGCCTCTTTCAACAACTTATAGCACTCAGTCGGAGTTTTTTTTAATTTAACGAGAAATTTCACATTGATCCGTTGCTCGTGTTTTTCGTCACACATTGTTATCGGCACGAGAAAAAAACAAGTTCGTTTCTAACCTCTATAGAAAAAATACTACTACTGCGACAAAAACGTGTTTTCGTACTGGAATAGTAGACACTTCCAGCTATCCAACGCTGCATTCGTTTCCCACCCTACCCCTCTAGGACGCCTTCTGCGCGCGCAGTCTCGTTATTTAATAGCCAGACCTCGTATGTGGAAGCGATAGTCGTGCATTCTACGAACGGACACACGTCTCCGCGTTCTAAAAAGATTTTTCTGAGCGCCATGCACGTACGTCGAAGGATATCTACGTCATTCCGACAATATTTTACTATTTCCTGTTTAAAATTAAAATCGAAATTCAAACGCGACATTTCCTTGTGCCAAACCATAAAACGCTCGTGTTTCTCGGGTTTCATTTGTTCGGACGAATAATATGCGTCTGGTATTGGACCAATATAATTTTGATTTTTCAACATATTAAACAAATGAGGGAAAAAACCTTTATCTAGAGTATCCTGCAGCCCGAAAGCTTTGGGTAACTCCGATAATTGCATAAGTATATAATTTGAGCTATCAATAAATTTTGTACGTCCAATAACGTACGTCATAACGATAATTTTCGTCCCGTTCAAAATCACCCGAGGTTCTTCCGTTATTCCCGACTTTTCAACGATGTACTTTAAAATAAATTAAGCGTCAAATGCTTTATCATTATGCGCAATACAGATAATTTTTTTTAAATATTTAGACGAGCGCGTCGCGAAATCGACAAACTCTTTTACGGGGTCTCTACTAAATACGAATTCGCGCACTCCACACTAACAACATCGCAATGACATGGCCTCTATTCCCGCGCACGCTTCGCAAATTTGTTGCGCGACGCAGAGAGTTGGAACGTGAATTCTTATGTTCTCCATTCCTTCGAGCGTTTCGTCTTGTCGCGTTTTGAAATCATAAAACACGAATGCGACGCGATCTCTTTTAACAGGTTCGTCCGTGTCTTCGACGTCATTCGTATTTGTTTACGGATTTTCTTCTCGCAATGCCATAGTACTTGTATCCTCTCCAGGATTTTCTATTGTGGCTTTACGACAAAGAGGCCGCATGTAACACAAATGATTCGAAGACTGTAACGAACGACACGTTTTGCAATAAATTACGTCGCAATCGTGTCGCGATTTTGAATTAATCAATCGCCCACAACCGTTGCAAATTTTAATGGATACGCAAACGCTTGAGAGGGATTGATTATACAATCCCTGCGATCGATGACGATCGAAACACAGACGCCCGAAGAAGACACGAGCGCATGAATCGCACTTAATCATCTCAGCGTCGGGGAACTCGCAAGACGGGGTGGCGTAGCAACGTGGGCATCTTTTTGTGCATCGATGCTCTCGATCGTTACGAAAGCCCACGTTGTACGCAATATCCTCCGCGAGCCTCCGGCGGCGGCTTTTAAATTTAGTATAGGGTTATAATGTCGCGAACTCTCGTAATACATTATTTAAACAACACGAGGGTTTGTGATCTAGACAGGAAAGTAACGAGCAGCCGTCATACATTGGATTCTCGCCTCGACCGAAAGTAGTAAAATTATATATCATTATAGCAATATTTTCGGAAACGAGAATCCGTTGGAATTGCTCGATTTCACGAATACCACAGCCTTCCTTGGAAATCGTGATACCAGCGGATTTCGTTAATTCTTTGGCCAGCTTACGCTGTAACGAAGAACGCTGGTATCTCATGGATTCCCATTTTTCTTGCAATTCCCTCGTACGCAGTTGTCCGCGCTCTTGATGTATGTGAGCCACTACGAGCGAACGGGGAAAACACAAATTGTCTGTGTTATTTATTTGTAAAATCAAGCGTTTGGCTATGTCTTCGCGAGTCAATCGATTAGATTGACGCCCACGACCTGCGGGTACCGAGACTTTGAAAACGCGCACGGTAAAATTTTCTGCGATATCGAATCCTCCAGCACTTTGCGCCAACGAACTCACGAGTTGTCATATGTCCTCGTGAGTTAACCGCGCGCTAGATCCGCCGACTCGAACGATAATCCTACGTAATCGTTCGGTTCGCACGAATGTAGCGCATACGTCCTAATTTTACGGAACGCGCTTTCTATCCAACGAACGATATCAGTACCTTCGAGTAGCGGACATATCGCGAAAGTTGCCTCCCTCCCTAGTAACGCGAAATTCCTGAATCGACGCGAGTTTTTCGCCCTTAATTCTATAAAAATGAAATTATCTCTAACCTCCTCCTCCTGTCGGCGATGACGATCCTGATCGTTATCCTCGAGCTGATGATGATAATAATGATGATGTGTATATTGCTGCTGCTGCCGCTGCCGCTGCTGCTGCTGTTCGCCGATGAAATTTTGTGAGGATTCTTCTTCCATCGGCATATTTTCTTCTCGTGTGTGCTGCGATGTAAGACGCTCAGCACTACCTCCTGTTTGTACTGTGAAAAAGTTAAGCAAATCTTATTAGTCCGATAACATTGCTATATATATATACATATATATATATTAAGTTAGAAACTTATACTACTATTCGTAACATTACTACTTGGCAAGATAACTCACCTACAGTTGTTTATATGATCGTGAGAGGATAATATTTCTCTTTTTATGTAATTTAATATTTCGGCGACATAGGTAGAACGGGAGAGTACAAAATATCTGATAAAAATATCTGCTTAAGTATCTCGAGCAATAAATAAATTTAAAATAAAAAATAAAAAGATTATTACCTTCATTTCCAAGAGACACGTAATATCTGCTATCTTCTTCCTCTGTTGCCTCCTGTGTTATTTCCTCCTCTTCCTCCTCCTACTCCTCTCCGTCATCGCCGTTGTCATCGACGTTGCTATTCTCGTTGGATTTCACGTTATATCCAGCATTATCACCGGTGTCATCATTATCATTATCATCATCATCATCATCATCATCATCATCATCATTATCATCATCATCATCATTATCATCGATAATGTTATCCTCCTCCTCCTCTTCGTCCTCCATTTCTTCCTGTATCAATTCCTCTTCGGTTTCCTGAGCTAAAAAATAATTTTTATTATTATTATTTTTGAACTCTGTGTATAGCTAACTCTCTTTATATTCATCTAATTTATTTTTTTTTAAAACTTACATGTTATGAAAATTGTGGAACCCGGTGAGACCAGTGCTTTGGAATCGGTCGGACTCACACCGTCATCCCCATCAATGTTATCGTCATTATCATCATCATCAACATCATCTAAAACAAAATTGATTTTATTCTTTATCACATATTACATCTATATTATACGAAATAGATTTCTCGGGTATTTGCGAATTACCTATCGATTACAATGACGGGGACGTCATGCGGAGGCGGAACATTATCTTCTTCTTCGATTCGTGCTCTTCCTAGAAAAAAAATAAAATATTTTAACATTCGAGATTTCTATAACCGTTTAGTTAATATTTATTTCTTTAAAACTTACTAGCTGGTACTCCTTCTTCTCCCGCGACGTCTCCTTAAACCGAGTCGTCCTACTGACCGACCCCTGCGATGCGGTATCGCATGCCCCACAATATTGCTGGCTTCTATGAAATAAATATTATAATTTAATTATAATATTTATTAATTATAAAGTCAGCTTTTATTTCTAATATGTATTAGATTCTATTTTAAAAATTATTACTGTTTACCTCTTAGTCCAATGCGTCGCTTGAAGTCAGCTATGTGACTTCCAGCGTCATCCTCCTCGTGACCAAAGCACTCACGTATTTCGAGATGACGTGCGATTATATTTTTTAGTCTCTCGTCATCACTGCAATGCCCCAGTTTGTGCATAACACACACTAGTGTACTGGAACACTCACCAACAAAATTCCCGAAAACGGAATAATTTTTTTCATCGTTATCTGACAACTTTGTCAGATAATCGCCAGCAACTAATTTTTTATTTAAGTTGTTAGCTATGATGAAAAATTTCCCTAGTAACCCGCGAAATTCCATTTTTAAGCAAAATTAAAAGCACGCAAATAGTAAAATTCACTTCGGAGTTTGAACGTAGGACTAAACTTTAGCTCGATCAGGGCATGCTATTTATGCCCGTAGCGATATTCATAAAAATTCCTCTCCCAAAAGATTCGCTAAAAATTCCTAGTCCCTTCATAGGCCGATAGATTTTTGACGATTTTGGTAATCGACCGCCTCCTTTACTAGAAATGATTTTCTCGTAAAATTTAGAGAAGCGGGGATGACAAAAACTTCTAAGTTATGACCATCCCTATACCCGATCTAACACCTTTTCTGATCCCATACAAATTATCACGAAAAGCATCGCCCCCTTCGCTTTTACCCTAATAAAACCTTTAGCTCTCGTTTTCATTATTACCCAGAAAAGTTTTGCCTCGTTTTACAATTTTTATTATTACGACAAATCTCACGTTTTTAAATTTTTCCTTCTGCTTTTTGTATCTTCTTACTGGAAAGGATTCTCACACAATATTAGTCCACGACTGATAAACATTAAAGCTTTTAACAAAAAATACAATTTTAATGGAAATTTCTGTATCTCGCTTGATCGACAATATCAGTTGGTTTTTATTTGTTTTCTCTTCTTCAAGGTGTCGTTATGAAGAAAAATCATGGCGAACATTGAACATAACCCCCCTCGTTTAAAACTTTTCTCACGTTTTTTTATCAATATAACTAATATTTAATTTTTGTATCTTATAAATTTTCCATATACTACACGTTATTTTTTCCCACGCGAGTATACACACAAATTTCAGAAAAGAGGAAGACGATAAATTTCCTACATTATTCCAATTGAATTCAACATTTTTGTGCCGTACTTCTGTTACTTTAAATTAATGAATTTTCTAAAAGCAATAAAACCAATCGTAAATTTACTTTAAAGCGAAGACATTTTATAAATTTCTTCTTGTCTTTTTAAAAGAAACTCGTGGGTTGTTGTTGTACTAAATTTTATTCGTTAGAAACTATCCCACGACCTAAACCCCCCAAATCTTTTTTCCTTTATAACGAAAAATTTTCATTTTTTTCACCTGGTCAAATTCATTCCTCCCCCGTCGTGGCATAAAAAACCAGGAGAGGAATAGTAAAACCTTTCGTTTCACGCCTGTTCATTCTTGTTCGTTCTCGATTTATCTTGTTCTCATCCCCTCTCCTGACTTCTATGGGGTAAAGATTATTTTAAATTTTTAAGGAAAATTTAAAGAAAGTTTATGTTTTTATTTTTTTCATCTGCGCGTAGAATAATTTTATTACGCAGCGTCGGAGAGGGTGGTGATGTCGACGGTGCTAACGAAAATCCGTTTCATTCGAGTCTCGTCGTCCGCAGCTTCACGAGCAAACAAGTACTGTGCTTCTTATGTTTTTATTCGCCATCTTGGTTCACTGAATTTGGTATTACTACGACGTAAGAACAATGGCCAGTCCAAAAAATACTAATAATTTAGACATGGGCATGTACTCCATCCCCGATTCTTACAAGTTACGTAACGACATCGACGAGAGAAGAAACGCTCGATTTCATATGTTGTTAGCAACAACGTATGATAACAATTCTCATACGAAGACGGTTCACGTAGGATTGCAAAGAACGAACAAAGGAATCTTCAAACCTATTGAGCAGTCATAACGCAGACGGAATTTATTTTGACACTGCTGGCAACAGTTTCAAAATCACATGGAACTCATGAACGAGTATTTAAGCAGCGATAACAGAGTAAAACTTTGTTGTTATAAAAAATATCACCATCAGCTTTACCACATCTTACGGGTTAAAATCAATATTGCTAGTGTATAAAGAAGAAGAGGAACATTCCAACGGAAATCTTCGGAAAGAAGAGGGCGCACTCGATTCAACTCCACCGGCGGAGAACCTACGTAGCGGCAATTGTAATGCAGAAAACTACCTTTCTTGGACTGCGAAGCATTGTAAAGTGCGTCGATACGCGTTTAAAACAATTAGAATCTTTATCCGATAATGTTAACAAGTCTGCTTTATATTTAATTCAAGAAATCGAACTGAAATTACTCGCATGTTTTATTAATCAGGAAATTATAAAATTAATGTTGCGTGGTAATTACGAAGAACGTAATGTCATCACATTGGAGACGACGCGTCGCAACAGTTGAACATGTTTGTTCCTGTTTTACCTTCACAAATTCTTCCGAACAAAAGCAAGACTCTCTAGACTCGCAAATTTTTATAAGATCTGCTCTTTCATACATAAATAACATTCACTGAAACGCCTACACGTCGGAAACGTTGTCCCGCGACAACAAAAGCGACCGTCACAAATTCGACCGCTATTCATCCCCCGCTGTTCGTATTCTATCCTCGCGACAAAAGAATGCTGCAGTCCCAATCTCCACTCACTATTTTTCAGACCTCCATTTTGTCTAAGGCCCTTTACCACCCACTCTATCCAATCCCTTTTGGATAGATATGGAGCGAACCAATCAAATCTTGGGCAAGTATAGGATGAACCAATCAGAACACACCATTTAATTATCCTATTACCCCCTCTCTTCACTCCTCGACCAATTAGAACGCATTCTTTCTCCAGACTGACCCGTCTAGGCCACGCCCACGGCGCCGGAGGGAGACGTGGAGAGGGTTTGTTTTGACGCCCCATGGCTACCCATATACTACTTATATTTATATACATATATTTGTGCATAAAAAATTTTTTACTTGTCGTTTGACAGTTAATACATTTTATTTGTATCAAATTGTGAAAACATATCATTGCGATAAAAAGACTACTACAGACAAAGAGATATGGATAACGAATACCTGAATTACATAAAGCAGTTTAAACGTACAGTTTCAATTGTTGTAGAACTAGAGATTAAAAGACGGCATACAGCTGCAGCAGTTGCTTATTACATTGTATGGAAATTAAAAATGGCAATATATTTTTAAAAAATGCTAGAATAGCGCCTATCTTCGAAAATCGTAATGACAG
>NW_017304331.1:198756-200008 GCF_001594115.1 Trachymyrmex septentrionalis | reverse complement strand
TCGACGCATAATACATTTAATTAACGATATTAGTCATAAATACATAAAATAAGAAGTAGAACGGCGTATATTAATATATAAAACAAACAAGTTTCGGCTGCTGGATTGAGCCCTCCTCAGATGTAAAAAAATGAATATAATAAAAAAAAAGTAATAAAAGACTACATAAAAAAATAAATAATAAATAAATAAAGTTCAGTGTCGCAACATTTTTAACGCGCGGAAATCAGTAATTATGATGGATCTCGACGTAGCCTAATGTTGTATGTATATGCGATGGGGCAGTCAAAACGATGTAAAGATACATAGTCAAGTGCTAACTGAAAAACCGGAAAGGAAGGGAACTCATAAGAAACAAGCAAACTTAAAAACTTAAAAACTAGACACGACGTGTCATATTATATTAGAGTAATATAATATTTTATAATATTAAAGAAAGCAGGTAGTAGGTTAGGCTTCGCCGCATAAAATGGCACCTGTAAGATAAAATGCATAGCAAGTGAAGCTTCGAATGTTATTTCTCTGATTCAAACTTCTTCCGTTCCCGTCTTGCACCCCGGCGAGCTAATCCGTGCAACGGAAGTTAGGTTGTTTTAGCTTCTATATGGAATCTATTTGTATATTGCGTACACATAAAATTAATGTCGGAGCATATAACAAAATATCAATTTAATAGTGAGATACTACGATTTGTTTTAAAATAAATTCATAACTATATTGTATGATAAAGATTTTTATAATAGTATTTGCAGACTATTTTTAACATAAAAAAAATTAAAAGAATTAAATATGTTGATAAAATAAGGCTGAAACATGTCAAATATTTATTTAATCCCAATACACAAATATCAAATAACCGGCATACATATTTCTCAATAATTATTGTAATAAAACGTTGAAAAAACATAAAAATATAAAAATTGATATAAATCACATCGATATATATGGGTATGTGTCGTTTAAATTTATGGAGAGGATAAATCGATGTCATTCTTATTAATAATTAAAATATGTATAAGTTTGTAAGCAATGAACTACTTAAATACTTTGTTTTTTACGGTGCGAAAAATCAGCTCCGTGATTAGTACACAATCACTATTAATTTAAAAACTATTATAGACTCAATTTTCGTATTAGGATTTTCGATTTAGAATGTTCCAAAGAATTTGTTTTTAGAAGGACGAACATGGATTGTGGGCTGTTCTGTATATACGGAGTGTTAAAAAAATTATTCAGCATTTACATATATGGT
>NW_017304331.1:185411-198403 GCF_001594115.1 Trachymyrmex septentrionalis | reverse complement strand
TATAGTATACATCACACTGAGTAAAAAATACTGTGAGAACATAGGTCGTAGGAAAGTTCAATCGTTTCTGAGATATAAACATTTTTGTATGTTGGCATCATAAATTACTCACTCGCTATATTTACAGGAGGTGTTTTACATGTTCTCTTTCCATTTCCATACATACTTGGCATCTTTGTCTTACAGAATCACGAATTCTCCTGAAAATTCCAGGTGTCTGTCGAATTATTTGACTAGCACGCTGGATTTAGACACATAATTTTCTTACATCATTTATCGGCGAAGAACATAATTTGCTTTTCAAGTATCTCTATAAAGAAAAGTCCAAGGAATTTAAATCAAGCAATCAAGGGGGCCATGAGGGACGTGGTAGCCGAAACTCGACTATGTGGAAAGCTCCACACCCACTATAAAGAAATCTCCGCCTATGCAGCATATGCTTCAGCTGGAAAATTATAAATGTGATATATGAATGTTGGAACTTATTTTGTACATACGTGAGAGAGCACTTAAACATGGTGTACAGTCAAAGGAGGATTGAACGTGGTAGTCGAGCTACCATGTTCCTCATGGCTCCCTCGATCCCTTGATTTAAATTCCTTGGACTTTTCTTTATGGAAATACTTGAAAAGCAAATTGTGTTCTTCGGGTATAGAATTCCACACCCAGAGCTCCCGTGAGTGTGAAATTCTATACTCAGAACTAAAAAAAATATTTAAAAAATTTAATTTTTCGCAATTTTAAGAAATTTTGAGTAACATGACAAAAAGCAGTATTTGACTAGGGCGCCACACTGTTACACATTATAATTTAATTAGCGTAAACTTCGTTGCAAGCTTTTAATCTTTGCCTAAATATATCGCATGAAAAAATGGATACTGTTTTGAGTGTTCTATCCAAAGCATGAGAAACAAAATTTAAAGTCTTGGGAAAAAGCGACTACAGGTGATAGTGTTAGGTCTGGAAGATCCTGAATTGAAGCGGCAAAAAAATTCCTAAACACTGAACAAAAAGAATTCACCGATAATATCGGTAGTATTTTTCAATCTGCGAAAGAATATTATAAAGAATATTATAAATATTCTTTGAAGTTTTTTATTATGTTTTATCGTTTTTGAATAATAAGTTTAATTCGGACACCAAAAATCTATTAAATGATTTTGAAAAATTTGTAATAGGAAAAATTAAAATGAATGAAACTAAAATAATAGATTTCTATAATAAATCGAAGCCTGAAACACAATTGATGATTTCAACGAAGGAAAACTAATATTACAATACATCATGATATATTTTTTAACGTAATGAAGACAAAAATGTAAAAATAAATTCGTTGAAAGACATAATCAGTTTTTAAAAAGGAAGTAAATTGGTTGCTGATCTTTTGTATAAATATAGAAATTTTATCAAACTCCTGTTGACAATACCGTGTTCAGTCTGCATCTGTGAGCGCTCTTTTTCAGCATTGCAATGTCTGAAAATGTACCTTCAAAATGTAATGAGACAAAAACAGCTAAATAATATCGCAATATTGCACGTGTATAAGCACTTTGCTGCAAATATAGACATCGAAGCAGTAATTTATAGTAAAAAACAGTGTCAGAACAAATATCTTTGCGATATTGTAAAACAAAGAAGTTACAATTTGATGGTAAAGTTTATTTTCAGCATCAAAATAGGATATATAAAAAAAAATTGCTGAATGTAAAGCGTTAATTTTGATGACACAACGTGTTACAACGCTAAAAATAAGCTTTGAGCATTAGTATGTATAATACAATATGAAACTCATTTGTGATGTATATATAAAAGAAGAGTATATAATAGGCGTAAAACAATAATATTAGAGTAAGAGTTATTTCCCGCGTGATATTAAAATGAATAATGTATAGGTATATTTCACATTTCATGTGAAAATGAACCACCATTTTGAAAAACAGTCGATGTACGTCTCTCGATCTAAGCAGACGTGTTTACCTCGCGCTCCGGCTGAATGTGTAAATACTGTCGGTGTGCGTATAAAGTGAACGTTACATCATTTGCTTCCACATCGGGACAATATGGAAGCAGAGGAAGAAGCTAAATCGTCCCCGCAGCAGTTAATCAAAAGTGCTAACAGCGAATCTTGGAAATCAGCCAATAAAAAGAAACGACCGATAAGCAGTCCAGAAGTAATAGGAAGTAACATTAAAAAACGGCAAACGTTTATCAAAGACTACTGGTTAAGTAAACCAATCGATATTCATAATTCGTTTGAAAAACTGCAACCTGATGATGACTCAAGGCAGCAGTTAACAACAGTGAAATCATAGGTCGCATAAAAATTCAAAAACCTCCTCCAATTTTTGTAAGTGGTGTGGAGGATCTATCACCATTAAAAAACTTACTTGATGAAATATCTGACAAGGCATATATCTTAAAGATCTTACCCAACAATGAGGTAAAAATCCAACCTAATCTCAGTGAAAACTACGTAAAGATAATAGAGGAACTTAAGAAAAGAAACACCGAGTTTTACACATATCAAAGTAAAAAAGATAAAAGTTACAAAACAGTTTTAAGACATATCCATCCATCAGTTAGTCCAGAAGAAATTAAAACGGCAATCGAAGAATATAACCATAAAGTCTTAAGAATTACTAACATACGGGACAGGTATACGCAAAAACCGTTACCCATTTTTTTCGTCGAAATCCAAACGAACGACAATAATAAAACAATATACAATATCGATAAATTATTAAATACAGTGGTTCAATTTGAACCGCCATATAAAAAAAGGGAAATACTACAGTGTACAAAATGTCAAGGGTTTGGACATACGAAAAATTACTGTTTTAGAAGCCCAGCATGCGTTAAATGCGCAGAAAAACATTTAACCAAGGACTGTTCGATTAAACAAAAAACTGACGAGGTCAAATGCATAAATTGTAGCGGAAATCATCCAGCTAGCTACAAAGGGTGTAACTACCGGAAGCAACTGCAACAAAAGCTCTTTCCAACGTTAAGAGAAAAAACAATAAGTCGAACAACGCAGAATTATATACCAACTATAGACAAAATGACTAAACCGAATATGACATATGCTGACGTTACGAGTAGGCAATCAAAACAAACGGGAATAAATAGTGAAGGTGCCTATCCAGTAAATCAAAACAAAACAAATACATGTGAAAATGTCAATAACTACAAACTTGAAGAAATGATGCTTCAATTAATGACGAGAATGGATACAATATTAAATCTATTGACAAGCTTAGTTAATAAAATTCAATTGTAAAACCAAAATAATAGTCTGGAACGCCAACGGGCTAGCTCAAAGAAGTTTGGAAATAAAAACATTTCTAATCCAACACAAAATTGACATTATGTTAATATCAGAAACGCATTTCACAAATAAAAGTTATTTACACATCCCAAACTATACTATATATAACACAAATCATCCGGATGGGAAAGCTTATGGCGGCACAGCAGTAATAATTAAGTCCAATATCAAGCACTACGAAAACGTAAAAATATCAGAAAAATTCCTGCAAGCAACCAGTATAACTTTAGAAGACTCCAAGGGACCGTTAACCCTTTCAGCAATATACTGCCCACCAAGACATATTATCACATTCGAAATGTTTATTAAATTTTTCACTAATCTAGGACACCGCTTTATTGCTGCGGGTGACTACAATGCTAAGCACCCTTGGTGGGGGTCTAGATCATTGACCCCAACACCTCGCGGTCGCCAGCTGTTTGCAGTTATGCAATCCGCAAACCTGTATCCAATCTCAACAGGTGAACCTACTTACTGGCCTTCTGACAAGAACAAAATACCTGACCTACTTGACTTTGCGGTCGTGAAAGGTATAAACAGTCAAAATATCACTGCGGAAACTTGTCTTGATCTCTCATCAGATCACTCACCAGTTATGATTACTTTGAACAAGGACATTAAAATCCAACAAAAAGTAATATTATATCTCTACAATAAAAAAACTAATTGGAAGAGATTTAAAGAATGTTTAACCGACAGCCTCACATGTAATATCTCACTCAAAACTCCCAAAGATCTGGAAAAGGCAGTTGAAGAGCTTAATATACAAATCTACAATGCAGTTTCTGTGGCTACCCCACTATCTGATGGCCCGAAAAAAACTGCAACAATCTCTAAGCACATTCTAGAAAAAATACTAGAAAAAAGACAATTAAGGAAAATTTGGCAAATAACCAGATCTAAATTCGACAAAACAAAACTTAATAAATTTACCAAGGAACTCAAACTATTGCTCATTGAAGAAAAAAACATAGGTATCCAAAAATACCTTGAATCTTTATCTCCAACTGAAGCTAGCGATTATTCTCTTTGGAAAGCAACCTGGAAGTTTAAACGCCCTCAACAGCACATTCCATCAATCCGACAGCTAAATGGGGATTGGGCAAGAAACGACTTAGAGAAAGCCAATACATTTGCAGAACATTTAGGAGAAGTAGTCCAGCCAATCAACAGAGAAATATCTGAGCAAGAAGAAAGTGAGTTGAGTAACTATGCTGATGGTGCCACCCAAGAAAACCAACCTATAAAAAAAGTGAAAATTAACGAAGTGTTACAAATTATCAAAGCTCTGAAGGACAGCAAATCCTCTGGATATGACAAGATTAATGGTAAGATAATCAAGGAGTTACCTCTAAAAGCCACTCGATATCTCACCATTATAATAAATGCGGTATTCCGTATCGGCTATTTCCCCAAGCAATGGAAAACCGCTCTAGTAATTTTAATACCAAAACCAGGAAAAAGTCCTGACGTTGTAACATCGTACAGACCTATTAGCTTACTACCAATTATATCTAAAATCTGCGAAAAGCTAATACTAAAAAGAATGAATTTAATCATTACTTCCAAGAAGCTTATACCTAATCATCAATTTGGCTTCCGCGATCAACACGCTACAATTGAACAAGTAAACAGGCTTACTAACAAAATCAAAGAAGCTTTTGAAAATAAACAATATTGTGCCGGTGTGTTTTTAGATATCGCACAAGCCTTCGACAAGGTGTGGCATCAAGGCCTACTTATAAAACTACGTAACATGTTTTCAAACAATTTATATAAATTATTAAAATCTTACTTAACAGATCGAACTTTTCAAGTCAAAATTAATGCAACAACTACAAAACTGACACCTATTAACGCTGGGGTACCTCAAGGTAGTGTATTGGGCCCCACATTATTCCTTCTATATACTGCGGACTTGCCCACAATGCAGGGAGTCGTCACTGCAACATATGCTGACGACACAGCCATACTGACAAGTCATTCATGCCCACGGACAGCTTCCGAGATTTTACAGGTATATATTGATAAAACTAACACATGGTTCAAACGCTGGAGGATCAAAATAAACGAAACAAAGTCAAGCCATGTCACGTTCACTTTACGCAAGGGGACTTGCCCTGTAATATCACTTAACAACAAAAATATTCCACAAACCAACGAAGTTAAATACTTGGGAATACACCTTGACCGTCGCCTAACTTGGCGAACTCACATCTGGACTAAACGGAAACAACTAAACTTAAAACTTAGAAAATTATACTGGCTGATAGGCACCAAATCAAAATTAAAACTCGAAAACAAAATCCTCATTTACAAATGCATTATCAAACCAGTATGGACGTACGGGATTCAACTCTGGGGATCAGCTTCCAAATCAAACATCGAAATAATTGAAAGGTTTCAATCCAAAGCTTTACGCAATCTTCTCGGCGCCCCCTGGTACGTCCCAAATGCCACTATTATAAAGGATTTGAACATACCTACTGTGAAAGAAGAGATCACCACTCACTTCAGAAGATATAAAAATAGATTAGCAGAACATCCCAATCAACTAGCGGCGAATTTACATCTAGAAACCCGAAGCTACTCAAGACTCAAAAAATACAAAAATATTACTATTTGAGACATAACCAAAGTTAACTGTATTAAGGTTAACCTATTTTATTTCTGACTCTATATATCTATCTACGTACGTAATGACCCATGGGCCTATTGCTTGCAAGTTATTGTAAACATATAAAATTTACTTATTGTCTAATCGACAGATTGTAAATATACTAGGAGTAATTAAAAATTAAATAAATATTTTGAAAAACGTTCCGGATTTTGACTATACCTACCGATATTGATGGGATTAAGGATGCAATATTTGTTGTGCAAAGTCTTAGATTTTTAGTTCAGCTAATTTAATAGTTGCAAAAGAAAAAAATTTGGTGATTTGTCGTAGTTCATATGTCTTTTTAAATTTTTTTTTAGATGGAAAGTGAAATTAATAAAATAAAATTTTCCTACAGAAAAAATCTGCTCTTTCACGTGGTGATGTCTTATTTTGAGTATCTTCATTATTATTCCCGTTTCAAGTGTTTAAAGTCTTTAAAATTGCGCCATAATTAGAGGCCAATACGGATTTTTGTTCTTAATAGCTCTAAATATACAGCGTGCGTCACCAAAATCCGAACAAATTTTAATTTAAATTTTCGCTATATGGCCTCCGCCAGAGGTTGTTGTTTCCAAGAAAGCCTGATGCTTCTAGTAAACAGTCATATTCTCAAAATGGTCGCGATGTTGAAACCAAGTGCGGAGTATAATCGAAGAGCCGTGATCATCGAAGGCCTTCGCACTGGGTGTTCAGCAACGGAAATAATTTGGTTTTTTGGATATCTGAGATCAACCGTTTATGACATTATGGCAAAATATACGGCTTTAGAACAGTCCAACGAAGATTTCCAGAATGAAATTTCCGGCTAATGATTACGTACTAGGTGTTGTGTCCAATGAGGGTGATGTCATGTCACCACATTTCTTTAAAAAAAGGAAAACTGTCACAAAAGAAATGTATTTGCGCATTTTTGATGGATGTAGTGAAACCTGGATGGATGGAAACTGTGGCATGCGGAAGGCCACATGTTTTTCAGCAGCACCGGCTCATACGAGTCATTTGATTCAAAATTGGCTCTCAGACAACGTCGATATGTTTTAGTCCAAGGAATTCTGGCCTCCCAACAGCTCAGATTTAAATTCCTTGGATTACTACGTAGGGAGCGTAGTTGAAAGGGTCACAAACAAGTCTCGGCATCCCAATGTGACATCATTAAGGACACTATTGAGGCAGCATTCGTCGACATGAACAGCGCTACATTACAACGTACGTGCCAACGCTTCAGACTGAGAATAGAGGCCGTCTTTCAAGCTAATGGGGGATATATCGAATAATTGTGTTCTATAGGGATTCCCCAACTGCTATGTAAAAGGATTTTTTGTAATATTTAATTTTTCATTAAAAACATTTTCTTTAAAGAAATTGTTCGATTTGTCCGAATTTTGGTGACGCACCCTGTAGTACTATATGGCGACTTTAATCATACAAATCCGTATTCTGGGAGGCCCAGTCGTTTTTTAAATATAATTTCAGAAAGATAGCGATAAGGTATACAAGACAAGGTATGTATTCGACTACTCGGTTGCGCGCATTGCGTCGCATCAGCGTTTTCAAAAAGAATTTCAAGCGGTATCAACAAATTTTGCAGCGGAAAATTTAAAGTTATTTAACATTGTTGAGGCACAGCACTGCGTAAATCGATCTTAAAACTTTGCTGCGATCTTGTTTCACGTGTCATGCTTGGTCAGTGCTTAATTAGCTAGTGTTTTATACGATAACAAAAGCAATCACACAAAATTGTGAAGTTCTTGTTGAAGTATTTAAATAAGTACTCTTTCTTATTGTTTTCTGTTTGGATGCAATTATTCATTTAATATCTCCTGGTATTTTTTATTTACATATATTTCTTATTTCTAACTGTTGCTGTATTTTTTTATTTTGTTACTTTATATACAAGAGTTGTTTGAAAAGTTTTGAACCTCAATATCAAGATGGCATTACTCATCAAAGCCATTCTAGTATTACAATTATACATGCTTTGAAAGATATCAATGAAAATTATAGCCATTGTGGACGTTCAGTTGTTGTTTGACAGTCATTTGTGCCAATCGATGTCAGTATTTTTGTAAAAATGGAAAAAATTTGAATATCGACGATCACCATAATAAAAATTTACGAATTGCGGTTCGAATTAATTAACTACCCACCGTATTCGCAAGATCTGATATCCAATGACTTTTTCCTGTTTCTTAGGTCAAAATTAAGACACAGATTTTCATCAAACGAAAACATTGACATCGACTGGCACAAATAATTCTCAAATGACATCTGAGCATCCAAAATGGCTACAATTTTTATAGGTATCTTGCAAAACATGTACAATTGTAGTCAGAATGGGTTTTGATAAATAATACCATTTTCATATTAAGGCTCAGGATTCTTCAAACGACCCTCGTGTTTATTTGTATTGATGATAGCATTCAAATGTCGCATTTCAATAATTGTATCCAAATAGAAAACAATAGGAAAGAATACTCACTTAAATGCATCAACAAGGATTTCACAATTTTATGTGATTGCTTTTGTTATCATGTAAAATACTAGTTAATTCAACAATGACCAACACGCGAAATAATATCACAACAAAATTTTAAGACTGATTTACGCAATGCTGTGCCTAATGCAATAACTGTACCTAAAGCAATGCCAAATAACTTTAAATTCTCCGCTGCGATGAAATTGTTTATTGATATATTAGGATTGATATATTAGAATTCTTGGAAAACACTGGTGCGCTAACCGAGTAGTATCGGATATACTATACTTCGCTCTGTATCGCTGTTTTTCTGAAATTATATTTCGGCTGGGCCTCCTAGAATATGGATTTGTACGATTAAAGTTGTCATATAGTACTATATTTAGAGCTATTAAGAACAAAAATTGGTATTGGCCTCTAATTATGGCCAAGGATGGAGAAGATGGAGGCGAGGAATCTGCCAAAGAGCCTTCGGGGGGGATACCTGAGTGATGCAACAGGGACCATAAAAATCATACATACCGAGGCGTTAGAGGCGACATTTAGTTTTCCACCCTTGCGTCTGGTGATCATCAGCATAGCAAGATATGCAACATACAGGATGAAATATCAGGGGGAGTGGAAGGAAATTAAACTTGGCCACACTAGACTGGGCTTGTCCGACAGATCCCCCACACTGAAGCAAGACAAGATCCCTAGGAAACACCAATTGAAAAAGACCTTTAAGAATCGAATCGGCTAGGGAGGATTGGCAAGATCCCAACATTCTAATCCAAATATATGGTACACGGATGGATCGTGAGCAAATGATCGTTTTGAGGCAGGCATTTGCGGCCCCATTGCCAATCATGAAGAAAGCATAGCAATAGGAAGGCTGTCCACAATTTTTCAAGCTGAGGTACTTGCCATCTCAAGGTTTGCAAAACTCCTGATCGATAGAAGAAACAGGAATTGTATCTGCATTTGCTTGGATAGCAAAACAGCTATAAATACACTTGCTAAGAGCTCTACAGAATCGTCTACAGTTTGAGACTGCATGCAAGCCCTTGACAAACTAGCGGAAACAAGTCAAATTAATATAGGTCGCTGATCACCAGGAAATACCGATCAACGAGAGACCGGAAAGAAAGACGGGCTAGGAAAGCTAGAGACAGAAATGGATCCGTCTGAACAGACCGTCGGAGTTCCCTTCGTGCTAGATAAAAGAAAGATCAAAGAAATGCTGTAGCGAAGTCACTTAAACTCTTGGAAACAAAGAGCTGCTGGTGAGACAAGAAATTTATGGAAAAATCCAATCCGGCTAGAACAAAAGAGCTGACAGCAACGGGAAGAGAAAAACAGAGAGAGAATGGACATAGTCCTTCTTTCTCGACACCTGCCCTTCAGAGCACACCTATTCAATACAAAACTAGTCGAGCAGAGGAACTTCCGTCTATGTGGAGAGGAAAGTGAGGACAGCGTGCACCTTCTGTGTTGCTGTCTTATGCTTGCCTGCAAGAAATATAGATCCTGGGGCCACATGTTTCTAACACCCAAGACGGAGCAAAGATAGGCGACCTCATAGGCCTAGTACACGGAGCGGGGCTGGACTTGATTACACTACTTTAAAAATACATAGTGAGTAACGATGGAACTTCAGAGATCTAAGTCACGTTAAGTGGCTGCCATAGCTCTACCTGCATTATTACTATTACTACTAATATGTAATTGAAAAATATAATAGTAAATTTGTCATGGCGACTGCTCTTTTAAAATGTGCAACTAAGAATTATAGCATTAATATAAAAGTATTTCATTCTTAATTTAAAAGTCTTTAATTCATTGCTTTTTTTAATGCTTTAGTTATATAAGGTGTCAATTTTGGTATTTAATAATAACTCATACCAGAAACGTCCGAATTATGTCACAGGGACAGTCGCAGGAAAACATATTTCAACGTTTATAGGATATATTCGTATGATATATACAGAATATTTCTGCTGTGAATAAAACATTATTTTAAACTTTTTAAAGCTTTTCTACAATAATTGTATGTTTTTGTTTAATTTTTTAACTAGATTAGCATTTTTAATATTGTGTATTTATTTTTAATTTTATTAAAAAATTTTTATTAAAAAATAGATTAGCTTTTTATTATTATTTTTATTTTAATTTTATAAAATTTTTTAAATAAATTTGCTTTTTTTATTTAATATTTATATCAACACACTGAGAAATAGTTATAAAGAGCAAGTAGATCTGTTTTTTTCCATTGCGCTTTCTACCGATTATCCCGATCTGCAGTGATACCAACTGATCAACGCTAATACGCCACATACGGTTTATGAATGTGCGAGTTGCTCCAATTCTGCGTTTCCTTTTTTTTTAAATTTCAATATCTGGTATTATAGTTCCTTTTTTTTGTAACCTTGGTCATAAGGGTTTCTTGTTTTATTCCGGTCAGTAAATTGAACTTTGAAAGTATTTTTAGTAATTGCTTGCATTATAATTGCTGCATACTTGCATAAGAAATTAATCACTATATTTGATTAATTTATTCCCATTGAAAATGAAATAAACGTATGTCGAAATACATACGGAACGAATTCAAATGTTATATGATTTATTAAACTATAATTATTATATTTGTGCAATTACTGCGCTGACTTCCCATTATACTTTTTTCTAATTTTGCATTTTAAATTACAGATTTAAAAAACAAATATTTTGCCAAGTCCTTTATATGCATACCATTATGTTACGCGTTTCGCGCATAGTAAGCAATTGATCGCTTCTATCGGATAATGAGTTGCTTCGCCTCTGCCTACCTTCCGTATGCAATCTATAATTAATATTCTTTCTTATAATTAAAAAATTAAGCATCGGATAAAATTTAGGTAAAGGAAAATCATCTTAAAATTGAGTCAGAAATACGACATTTTAAGGCTAAATATTTGTCCCGGAATCCTGTATAAATAATAAAAGATCAACAAATTCTATTTAGCTTTGATTAATTTAATACAATGAATAATAATAAATTATTATATTAAGATCGTAATGTAATAAATATTAAGTAAGAATATTCAAGTCTATAACGATCAAAGCTAGATCTTTAATGCTTAAATCTTTAATCAATGTGAATATATATACTATTGTATATATGTACATGCATATATACTATATTTGTAGCTACTCAAACTGCGCGCCAAATTGGTTACAAACGCAATTAAACTACTGAATAATATCACAAATTAAATTAAATTAACAAGCAAATTTTAATAATAATTTTGATGTTCAATCCGGTATCATATTAAAAAGATGTTAATGTGCTGATAAACTTTAAATAAATTTATTGCAAAAAATATTACCTCGGTCGGGACTTGAACTCGGACCTCTTGTATTTCATACGAGCGTTCTAAGCTATTAGACCACCGAGGCCTTAGTAATATTTTTTGCAATAATCTTTTACCTTTTTAATATGATACCGGCTTGAACATCAAAAATATTATTAAAATTTGTTTATCAATTTAATTTAATTTGTGATATTATTCCAGTAATTGAATTGCGTTTGTAAGTTCGGAAAACCAATTCGGTGCGCAGTTTGAATAGCTACAATTATGATAAATATGCATATACATACTCGTATATAATATAATAAAAAAACTCAGTTTAAATTCAAATATAAAACGTAACTAGTAGTAATCTTTCTGCGATACTTAATCCATAATTTGAGACATTTAATCGCATGAAAACTGTAGCATTTAGATATAAATTTGAAATATGAGGTATGTATTCTACGCATTTTTACAGCTTGCGCTCAAAACATCGAACAGATAGCATAGGACTCTTTGTATACAAAATAAATGACAATAAATAAAGGGCAAAGTAAGAGTCAACGCATTTTTTTTTTAATGTTTTTAAATTTTGATGAAGAGCCTTGTTATAAGAAACGCTTAATTTCCGAGATGCTCAACATTAAGAAGCAGAAAAACAGTTTAAATTTACAAACGGACACTAAAAGTCTTTATAAGGCATATTTACCCATTATATTATAAATAAAGTTTGACTTTTTTGATACTGACGATCCGTCTCTTTCCTCAGTCTGTGGTGATCCGTATCAGCGAGCGTGCACAATAGTCGATACATAATATCCGCTTTCCACGTCTGCGTTCCGCTTGTCTTTTTATATTGCAATGACGTTATACTTTTATGGAACTTGTTTGAATAATCTACACATGTGGTTTTTTTTGGTGAATTTTTATTATCTAATTCCGGTTATTAATACATTTTTGTTTATTTTTTCACAAGAAGTCTTTTTTTTTCTTTATCAACTAGAACTTTTTAAGAGATATGACACATTTTTGACTGACTTATCGTACGAGAATAATGTCGAATTCTACATCAAGACTCATCCGTATTGCGATTACTATTAATTTGCGATAATTATTGTTTACCGTCTTTTCCAATATGTTTTTAACGTCTGAAGAGGGCTCAATCCCAAAACTTATAATATTATTTTGTATTTTATTTTTATTTTTATTTTTATT
>NW_017304331.1:182662-184964 GCF_001594115.1 Trachymyrmex septentrionalis | reverse complement strand
ATATATATATATATATATAGTATATATGTAATTCATATTGAATTATTTAAGTATTAAGATCTAGCTTCGTTATACTATAGGCTCAAATATACTTACTTAGTATGTAACGATTATATAAAAAATAATTATTAAGAAAAAAATTACTCACTTGTACAAAGGATCAATCTGTTCTTTTATACATAATTTTCCGTGTTTATTAACATTTCCAAGCTCTAACTCAACATCATTCAATTCCAATTCCCAAATGGCAACTGCTGCCATTACTTCTGCTGCCTGTTGTTGTAGGTTTAAAAATGTTTTCACCTGAAATTGTAAATATAATTTAACTATTATCGGAATAAATGAATAAAATTATCATAAAAAATTGATTTCTCTTTTGAGTATGACAATTCGATATGGTTAAAATACTATAAATGCTCAGTTGCAATTTATTTTCAATATTATATATATATTGTATACTCGTATATATTCATTTAAATGAATTAATTTCAGAAATTATAAAATTGCGTGCCGATGTAGTAGTCGGACTTTTAATGCAATCAATCTGAAATGTTAATAATCTCCTCAAATTTCCCAAATTTAATTTAAAAAAATTATAATAAACTTATTGTAAAAAATATTGCCTCGGCCGAGAGTTGAACCCGAATCTCTTGCATTCCGTGCGAGCGTCTTAAGCCTTTAGACTACTGAGATCTTAGCAATATTCCTCGCAATAATCGATATATTATATATATAGAGTTACGCATTGTAGGCAAGCGTGTATAAGCAATAATAAGATTGGAAATAAGTTTATGTTTGATATTTTAAATACGAAGCATCACTACGGTCTGAATGTTAATATATTGAACTATTATATTGTACTATTATTTATTTAAATGAATAAAACGATTAAAAGATGTTTGTAAACGTTTGCGAGTATTTGCTAATCATCCAGCCAAAGCGGGAACATGACAAAATATTCACAAACATTTGTAAACATTTCTTAAAAATATAACCACTTTATTTGCAAACGAATTGCACAATTTGTGGGTCCTGTTTAGTCTGTAGTAATCCGTATAAATTTATATACATAAAATTTCTATAACGTTATAAAAAGATGCACCGAATCGTAAAATTACCGGATACCGGATATGCGGACAGAATATAATATCGGATATTTGATATCCGATCGGATATCCAGAAGGCAATTTCTTCGAGACAGATATCCGATATTTTTTACATATCCGACTAGATTCCGGAAAAATATCTTCTAAAAAAAAAGCCTATGGAGAAAAAAATTTTTATTTTGCAATGAATGAGATATTACAGTATTACATCCAGCGGACTCCCACGACTCTTTTCTTTTGTGGAGGTCTGGAGTCCGTCAAGATATAAAAACAGTTGTTACAAACAAATAAAATTGAACCGTTACAGTTTATAAAGCTATAAAATTTTTTTTTTCCACGACTAAAAGTGAAGACTCCAGTATCTCCTCGTAAATGTCAAATAAGATAAATTAAAAATCGGTAAATGTGCGCGAACAGAGAGACTAAACGAGACGCCGAAGATACCCTTTTTGAACGCCGCAATTACGACGGAAATAATAAATAACTATAAAAATGTCATTTGGGAGCGTAAAACCGACGCCAAGATACTTTCTAACGGTCAAGTCGCGGACGATTCTCACGAGTCCGTAATCATAAAATCTAAGACATAACACGCGATGTTCAGGAGATGATACTTGGTGATCCCATGCGCCGACGCTACACGTGCGCTTCCACGATGTACTGCACATACGCTTTCTCATAAATTTTAAGATTATAAAAATAAAAATAAATCTAGGTTTTACTATTTATTAATTTGTCATAAAAATAAGGATACTTTCAAACGCTACAAATTCCGGTCAATATCCTTTTCCACCCTCAAGTGTATTCCGACTCTTGACCAATTAGAAAGCAAGAAATAGGTCCCGCTACCTAATTAACGAACCTATCTACCAATCGATGCGCTGTTAATCAAGGCAGATTACTACAAAAATCTCGGTTCCTCACGGACTTAGTGCCTATTTTCCGATTCTTTTTCTGGGAGAACGGCGTAGCGGTCTGAAGTTTCCTCCTTTAACCGGTTAACACTTAAACTCCATATTTAATATCAATGCGAGAGAAACTCTATTAAACTCGTGTACATGGCTACCGACATGTAAAGATTTAGAGCTGTGGAGGGAGTCATCAAGCTCGGACACCTAGTCGCAGCTAAAACTAAATACCAGCAGATTCGCCGACAAGGGCTCTCTCGTTTTACCAGATCTTGCAGATCACCGCAG
>NW_017304331.1:176421-182562 GCF_001594115.1 Trachymyrmex septentrionalis | reverse complement strand
GCTAAAACTAAATACCAGCAGATTCGCCGACAAGGGCTCTCTCGTTTTTTTACCAAATCTTGCAGATCACCGCAATAATAAGTCAGCTACTCTACAATCCTCATTTTTCTTACATTATTTTATTTTATTATTGTATTTTATTTCATTTTTCTTTTTCTGTTTTTCTTTTCGAGTTCCCTCGTAATAGAAAATAAAAAAAACATTGCAGTGCGTTCTCGCAATCATTTCGCTCTCTGTCGCCGTCGCCTCACGGGGATTGTTTGTTCCCGCCGACCGGTAGCTCGTATCCGCTTATAACATTAACGTTCGAGGAAAATCAAGCCGAATCCCATCGAATAATCTCGCCTCAGCTTACGCCAGAAACAGAGATATCATATTTTCCCTGTCCGCACATTCCTAAGAACTCTATAACTACTTTCCTTTCAGATGATCTCTTCCCTATTTCCTCCCCCATACTTTCGCCTTTACGCGAACTATCCCCTTATCCATCAATCCCTCCTACTGACACCAGTCTTATCATTAACTCTTCCCTTCCTTTTTCATAATATTGACGAATTGATCTATTACCACCTTCTCACACCTGTTTCCACCACTAACAAAGGCGTGGTCCGAATCAAAGAAGATTATTATCCGTCTTTGTATCATCTCTCGTCCCAGTCTTCCCGATTATATTACTCCCCTATGAACCTCCTGTTTTAATTCCGTTTATCCTCTCCTTTCTGCCGCACGACGCATTCACAAACGCACATAATAACATATCTAAGCAAGACAAAACAAACCAAAGAAGTTGTATATAAGTTATATTACAACAAAATAATGTATTAACAAGTCTTTTTTTATAATATTTCTATTGTAAAATTTACCCCTTTTTATTTGTTTATTTGACAACTTCTCCTTATATTTATTCTAAGTTCTCCCGCGAATGCATTTCGCCCTTTCCCCGATCACTTGAATTATGTTCCATGACCAAAAGTCAGGGCATACGGATGTACTGACATATCTAGCGTTAAAGTGCACCTTCGTGGCACACTGACCCAGTTTGGGCCCTTTAAACTAAAAGTACGTTCGATTCGTAAGCACGAGTTGAAATTTCCACTTCGTCTTCCATTCAACTTTCGGCTCATTAGAAACTTCAGGAAATGCCTCTGAAGCTACGAAGCGAAGTGCCACCCGATTTGCGTCGGTCTTTCCCTACAGCTCCCTTGCGATCCGAAGCCTGGACACGGCTAAATTGGTCTAAAAATTCCTGTTCCGTTCATTCCCTCAACGTGAAGGACGTGACAATAGCATTATGAATATGCATATATATTTCTAGAACACTTGTATAATAAAAATCAACAATTTAATAATATCAAATTTCAAACAGATATATTTCTACTAATCCGATTATCCGGTCGGATAGTAAAAAAGTGCCGGATGACACCGGATACTAGATACTTTTCGGATATTTGGTGCATTCCTAATAAAAATGTTCAAGTGTTCAGAGAAAGAAATAAGAAAAAGATAAATTTTATGAATTACTTTACAATATTGTTTTTAAACATAATCTAAAGCCCAATGTATGTAACGTTTCATAGAAATATGATAACTATTTTTATTATACCATAGCGCATTCAAATGTTTTCCGTTGCAGTATTTGCTTCAGAACCGTGAATCTGTATATACGGTCGTGGTCATAATAATGGTTGGTTGCAATACTTTTTTTTAATGAGTTTTCGAGCGCACAAATATTACGAGGATGCGAACTTCTGCGTCTAGTGAGCTGCAGTGAGGGTTAAAAAACTTGTCAGAAGAGTCGCATATCGAGTGTATTAGAGAATGGGTACATAAATACAGTTTCAATATATAAAATATATTTATATTTATTTTTTTTAAATTATTTATTAATCGTTAAATTCTAGAATTTATTATCAATAAAATTTAAGATTGCTAATGATTAATTTTGATAATAAAATTAATAACATTGAAATTGAATTAATACATTAATTCAATAGACAGAGTGTCTCAGATGAAACATTTGTCCTTAAAATTACGTATTCCTAACATAATTCTAAGACAATTTTTCTTTTGCAAAATTCTATACGTAACTTACAATAGTTTTTGAATTATAAACGAAAATAGTGAGCGAATTATAGATCGCGTACGAAAGGTAGACAGGGCGGCGCAACACATCGTCCGACGCGGGCGCTCAATTCTAATCAGCTGCTTGCTACGCATAAAATGCTTGACACGATGATAAGCATACGTACACGTATTTTCTCTGCCTCCCCCTTCCTCTCTATCTCTTTCTTTCTCCTTCCCTTTCCTTGTTTCCTACCTTATAAAAGTCTCCGCAGCCGAGCTGAAAAAAGGCAGGAGAATTTTGTCACCGTGAATTCCGAGGTTCTCATAAATTCATACCAAATAACAATAAATTTTTATTTTTCACAATAATTGTACCGCGATCACGTTTATATGAATTTTTGTCTTTCATAATAATTGTATTATTTGTAACACTTTACGCACACTTAATCGATTTATCAGTTTGTTAGTATTAATTATGTTTGATAATAATTTAACATTAGCGCGTTTCGAGATTCCCCATGTTGGTGACGTTGTGCGCCTTTGCTCGCAAACCGCCTCGCGGCGACTCGATTGTGCGCGACTCGACTTCGAGCATTTTCGCGGCCCTTCGACGCGGTGTTCGGCTCCTCCCTCCCCAGCGAGATCACGCTGGCGCCGACGTCAGAAGACTACTCGAGACGAATAAGAAAGTTTATACAATATGAGCGGCCATTACTCAACATTGATTTATTTGTGAGATTCGTCATTAAAGTATTATTTTACGGAAGAATTCACATTCCCGATAACCAAGATACCTTGATGACACGTTTCCTGAGCCAGAAAATTCTGGGAAAATGCGTATGGGCACATGCCGCCATTATCACAGCAAGAGCAGTGCATGCCAAATCACTAACAAATTACTACTAATTAATTATTTAATGACTTAAATAATAGAATTAAATCCAAGAAAAAAATTGCATACAGCAATTAATAATCAGAAGTTTTCATCTTTTTATTAATTGTATCGCGTATCAATACGTTCATGGATTTATACACGCACTTGATTAATTTTTAACAAACGAATTGGCTCACTACTGTTAATCACTACCGATTAATCAGTAAATATGTAGTTTAGGGGAGCCCCTTCCAACTCCCCAATGACTTTATGTTGTCAAGATCATGACTCTGAGTGACTTAGAAAAAATTTTAACTCTCTTCTCACTCGTTAAAAAGTTATAAACAAAAGAAATTAAAGAAATAACGTCACATTTTTGCTATATAAAATGAAAATTTTGACTTATATCGCATCTCCTTCTCTGCTTGAGGGCACCACTTTCATCTGAAGCGACTCCCAATCCATCTCTCTCCCCTGCTTGGAGGCGCACTATTTTCTTTTATATTTTCTTATATAATTTTTTGAAGTGAAAGTCACTTCAGATGAAAGTTATGTGTCCCACAGGGGAGGGCAAATGGGGTAGGAGTCGCTTCAGGTGAAAATCATGCGTCCCTAAGCAGGGGAGGAGGTGGGGTAGGAGTCACTTCGTGTGGTAAGTTGTAAAATATACTTTAAAGCAGAAAATGTCTATTTTATATGGTGGAAAAGGGATGTCGTATACGTTATTTCTTAAACTTCTTTTGTTTATATCTTTTTAACGTCCGATGATTAAAACTTTTTCAAGGTCACTCAGGGTTATGACCTTGACAACATATGTCAAGATCAAACTCATTGGGGAATCAATCATTCGGCAACTGAGAATTACAAAGAAGGAAACATTGCACGCGATAATCACACAATCAAATTCTATCGCAATCAATACTAATTTACACAAACACTTGAATGACAAAATGAAGAATTTACTAACTTTACTACTAACCAAAGAATTAGAAAGGATATGGGCAGTAGGAGTCAAGAGCAGAAGACGTCGCGCAAATAATATATCTGTGAAGTGTGAAACTTCTTTATTTACTGAAACGCGCTTACATGTTTCATCTCACTTTTGAACCCTCCTCGGCAGAGACAACACAAACTAACATATGTAAATAAACTGTAAATAAAAAATTATCCTATCAAGGTGAGCTCTCCTATCTCCAGAATTTAAATACTAGAATTAAACCCAAAAAGAGTGAAAGAAAAAGAAAAAAGAAAAATGAACGAAAGTAAGGAATAATGGAAATATCGAAATAGAGAATATGAAAAATTAATTTATCAAAAACCTTAAGATTATAATTAATTATCCCGAAAATAAGGACACTCACCCTGATCACAAATCATAAACTATATCGCAAATATTACTATAAATTATTCAAAAACCGGTTCTCGATATTTTGGCCAGTCAGTATCAGACACAGTGAGTCACTTTTAGCTCCTTCAGTGTTCTGTTAAAGCGCTCGACGATGGCGGCTTTGATCTGGATTGCACGTTATTCGAAAACAAATGTCGTTTTCTTTAAGAAATTTCTGCATTGATTACGCGACAAATTCTTTGTCTTTGTCCATTTATAAATATACAGATACTCCTTCGCTTTTCGCTAGTACGCGTTGGAAAGTTTTTATCACGCAGTTACTCGTTTTATCGCGTAACGGTTCTACCCAAACTTTATTTACTTAGTACATCGATAATCACTAACAGATAGGAATAACCGTTATTGTAACTTTTTAGATTTCGGAGTTCGATCAAATCCGCCTCCCACAAATCGTCACATGTTGGTTATGTTGTAATGCAATCGTGGAATTTTCTACGCAAAGCGCTTGGTCGGTGTAGCGCGTCTTGCGATTCGAGCCAGCGCACTTCTGAGAAATTCGATTTAACAGCACGAGTTAGATTATTCATCGCCGAATAGCCTGCATAATGCGACGGATCATAGTATAATTTTTCAAACGACATCATTATCTTAGTTTTTTCCGAGTAACCAATTTTTTCCCGTTTGTAAAAATGTGGGGGTCAGTTTTTCGTGTGAGAAAGAATCAGCGAACTTTCCTCGTTTATTTCTTGTTCAATTAATTTTTATGTTTTTATCTTTTCTCGCACTCTCGATACAATCGACGTGGAACTCGCGCTTTTAACATAAAAGACATGGAACTTGCACAAGGTCGAAGTTTTACGTTGTTTACAGTAACACCCTGCGTAGACAATAATCTTTTATTTCTCACCAGCGCAGAAAGTATATTCAACATACAGAGTAATAGCACAAACTGATTTCTGCCCACTACTTTCACAGTTTTTTTCTCGCGCATCGCGTCGTTTATCAAGTCGCTGATATTCTAATCTTTCACGACGTTACTATTTATATTCACGATTCCATGCTCGTCCTAACTAATTCTATCAGGCACAGTTTTTCGAAACAAAAGTTTCATCAGTAAGTGTGCAAGCTTACGATAAGATTTTGGTACGCTTTCCACTATTTCTTCAATCCACTATTTTTTGATCGAGTGGTTATTCCTCGCATAATTATACTCGCTTGAAATTTCAAAATTTTTCGTAATAATACTGATGATATTGGTGGAATATGCTGGCGGTATATCGGACGTTTGCGTGAGATTGTAAAAAATGTCATCGTTCATCGTCTCGTTATCAGCATCTCGTGTTGTGTTGTCTTCTGCATTTTCGTTTTCGTTGCCTTTTTGTCTTCGCGTTTCTTGGATAAATCGCAGATAATGCCTCTCTGTACATTTTTCATGTCTCACTTTTGTCGCGCGGTCAGTCTTAAGTCAGAATTAAGAATACGGCTCATCTCCGCGTCGAATTGCATTAGATGAGTTCTGGAAGTTGCGTTGTATTATTAGTGCTCGCTGTATTATCCGAATTTTGCGGTACTGCGATTTCTTTTGACTCTCCACCAGCTAATGATGTCAGATTCTGACGTAGCTGATATTGCATTCTTTTAAGATTTTCCGTCGAAATTAAAACCATTTTTTTGTCCCTCTCCATAACGTTTTATTCCCACTATTTCGTTCCTTTGATAATCAGCGATAATAAGATCGACAATAAAGGTAATATAAGATAAAAATCCGCCACGCTGCACCAACAGCTTTCTTTTCTCCTTCTAATTACCACATTTTGCAACAATGCAACGCAAAGCCATTTTATGTTTGGTTAAC
>NW_017304331.1:173368-176321 GCF_001594115.1 Trachymyrmex septentrionalis | reverse complement strand
AGCTTTCTTTTCTCCTTCTAATTACCACATTTTGCAACAATGCAACGCCATTTTATGTTTGGTTAATCGATTTTTTTTACAACGTTCGAGCGAGACGTTTGAGTATATTAAAAACACACATTCGCAGATACAACAAATTAGTTTTTTGTCAGCACTGCGTAAGAAGGTTGTACGTTGATTTTTGTTTAAATGATAGAGTACCGTGAGAAGATAGGCGTTTCTCTTACCGATCGAATGGCGACTTCCGTCGCACTGTGAGATTTCTTATTACCCACCTTCATCGCGAGAAAAATCTACGACTGACACAAAATCTATGACTGTACGATTACCCGTACTCGCCTTTTATACGAATCCGCTGAAAAATGATATACGCGGCACGTAGACGTAATGAGTCGTATCCTCTCTCGTAAGATCGTCGATTATCACTAATTTCGGAGAAAATGGATCGTTCGAATAATCTTGCGGACGGGATAAACCTTCGCGAAATTCAATTATATTCTTCTTCGTCGCTTTAGTATTGCTGCATTCTCAACTCTGTTCTTCGAGCTCTTCTTCAGTGTCGTATTGTAATTAACGATAGGCTTCTTGCTATTCCGCATAATAGAACAAAACTTTCTCGAAACGTACGTCGAACATGAGAGATAAATACCGCGCGGAGAAAAGTCTTTACAAAAATCGTTTTCCCATATCCAGTCGGACCACATACAATTGATGTCCAGTTGGATGTTTCCAGCGTACGTCCATTTTGTGAAATAAGCTACTCTATTATCGTGCAAGGCTTCAAAAGCAAATAAAAGGAAAAATAGCGCTTAATAATATTTTCAAGAATGTACAAAAGAAAAAATTTAAGGTGGGGAGGGGGGGAGAAGATAAGTTGATCAACGCGACCGGGCGCGCGATCGCGTCAGTGTATTCCCGGCGTAGGCTAGCCAACGAGAGCACCGCGGCGTCTTCCAAGCTGATTCTTGCCGCGGTGCGACGCATATAGACTTATCCGCGACGAAGTCAGCGTAAAATTTCTTCGCGCGTAGCATCACCGCTAACAAGTTTATACGCGATGCCGCATAAAAAGCTTATGACGAAGGAAAAAAAAGAAAGTGTAAACAGATTTTCTTGTGATTTAAATATAAAACATTTCATTTTTTATATTTAATATTTATTTTTTACATAAAGTGTGAAAAATTGGAAAATGAGTTTTTGTATTTAATCAATTTTTTCAAATGTTTCAAGTATAATAATTTCATATTGTGAAAATATTTTATATTATTTACATTATTCAATAAAATTTCTGGTATTAAAAGATTTAACACAATAATATTCATATTTTATTTTATATTAATAAAATCATGTATTATTTATGTAATTTTACATTTTTACCTAAATGTATAATTAAGGGGCGGAAAACTCGATGACGTTTTTATATTAAAATGAGAGAGAAAGCTTGAGCAAGAGGAAGGTTATTTATCTATGAAGCCGTAAGAAAAATAATAACGGTTATTGATAAATCTATGTTTTACCAATACAGGCGCACATAATTTTGTTTTATTTCACGTTACAATTTCATGAAACGCAGTGCGACAAATTGCAATAAAACGCAAATTTATCGTCGACTTTTCCGTTTCTTCTTTTGCTTCTCGCCTTTCTCTCTCATTTTCTACTATTAATTTCTTAATATTAAAGTTTAAAATTAATGAATTTTTATAATTAAGTGTTATACCCTTTATTTTACAGATTTCATGCGTACGTCGTTCTGGTGTACAAACGATATACACGAAAAATTTTGGGCCATCTGAAACGAACGATATAACTTCCGCAACCATAGTTTTCGAGTTCGTCCGTCATATCACCCAGAAAATTACCTGTATGCGATTCGTATTCATTCGAATTACCTGTACTTAAGTATATACATGAGTCGGTATCGTAGTATAAAATACGATTATCTCTTAACGAGTAATATTATATATCAGTTATCTCATGCTCCGGACTCGTGAGTAAAGTCATCAGACGTTGGTAGGATTTTGCAATCACGATATTAGGCAGATTAGTTCGCTTGGCTGAATTTTCTCCAAAATGAATTTATACAAAGCTTAGCGACCGATCGTAAATCGGGATTCCGTGCAATGTTATTTCTGTCGAGAACGATACCATCAATTTTTTTCGTATTCCCTCAGATATCGTTCCCCGCTCTTTCATTTATGTCTTCTTCCTCCTTGAACCTCCTGAAACTTCTTGTGTCTGTTCTATCACCGCGATATCATCGGATTCCACCAAAGTGTCGCTGTTATCCACTTCACCCTCCTCCTCCTCCTTCTCCTTCTCCCCCCCCCTCTTCCTCCTCCTCCTCCTCCTCCTTCTCCTCCTCCTCTTCCTCCTGTTCTTCTTCATTCTCTCACACTAAAAAGTAACATTTCTTTATCTTTTGCATAAACTTACTGTAGATTTTTGCTAATTTTTTAAAACTTACGTTGTGCTGAAATAAGTAGATTCCACAATATACGCATATGGGCAGAATCTTGCGATTCATCTAAAACACAATTATATTTTTACATTAATATTATTATTCTTATTTATTATTTGTTTATTATTATTTCTATTCATATAATAACTAGTTTTATAAGAAGAAATATTTTAAAAATCCAACTTGCCAGATGATAATATAACTACAGGAATGTTGCGCTCATTACGGGTGTAATCCCGTACAGCCTCGATTCGTACTCTTCCTAGAAAATTAAATATTTTAGTACACTATCTGATTCAATTTGCAATTTAATTTCTAATTAATTTTTTATTATTTTTCAACTTACGTGCTGGTACGACTTTATTAATCGCTTGTTTGGCTGGACGTCATCGCTTCAAACTAAATCGGGCTAACGGATGCACCCCGCGGTGCGGAATCGCACGGCCTACAATACGCTGCCTCCAAGTAGCCTCCATTTCACTAAATGGACAATAC
>NW_017304331.1:171532-173268 GCF_001594115.1 Trachymyrmex septentrionalis | reverse complement strand
CTTTATTAATCGCTTGTTTGGCTGGACGTCATCGCTTCAAACTAAATCGGGCTAACGGATGCACCCCGCGGTGCGGAATCGCACGGCCTACAATACGCTGCCTCCAAGTAGCCTCCATTTCACTAAATGGATAATACACGTAATATAATACTTCCTTTTAAATTTCTACTCTGAACCATGTATGCTTGAAAGACAAATGTTTAAGTGAAATGTTGTGTGAGAAATCTCGAGAGAGAATTTCTGTCTAATTTTTATGAAAAAGTGAAAAAGTGGACAAAAGTAACATAGAAAACCGAGCAAAAAATATTTCTTTTTATTTATTGTATTTTAAACTTATTTTTTGGACATATATATATATAAATTTCTTTTATATCAGCTTTCTCATAATATTTTCATAGATATGTAATTACATAGTATTTCTTTGTACAAATATACATTTTTAAGTTAATTTATTTTTCCTAATTTTTATATATTTTTTTCTTTATTTTTTAATATATTTACAATTTATTTTTATTATTTTTAATAAAATTTAAATTATTTTATTGCAATATTAGATTTATTTGGGTTGCATGCTCTAATATGCTCCAATATGTTTTTACAATAGCACTTACTCACTTCAACGAATTCGTTGGATTGCGATGCGAATAAATGTAGTGAGTTTTGCGAATAATTTTGACAGAGTGAAAAAAGAATGAAAAGAGAAAGAAATTTAGGTGGTAATCATGGCAATGCTAGGTAACTTATTTATTTCATGCATGCGCACTCTATTTGGCCAACACTAACATCAAAGGTGCCGACAGATAGTTGCGCTACTGTAACATATATACTGTGGTTATACCGTGATCTAACAGCACTAAGTGTTTACTTCTTTAACTTTTTGTAGTAATCCTTGAATGGACAAAATAACGCAATTATAAATTATATTCTTTTGTTATGTCCAAGCTTCGTATAGATAGAGCTGAGAGGGTGAATGCAACAGGAACCGAATTATTAGACCGATTTGGTCGAGGCTCCGGACCGCAAGGGAGCAGTGGGGAAGGACGACGCAAATCGGGAGGCACTTCGCTTCGTCCTGAGGCTCCTAACGAACCGGGGGTCGAACGGAGGACGAAGTGGAAACCTCTGCTCGTGCTCCGCTAAACGGACACACGAGTCGGACGTACTTTTAAGTTAAAGGGCCCAAACTGGGTCAGTGTGCCGGGAGGGCGCACTTTAACGCCAGATGTGCCAGTCGTCAGTACGGCTGTATGCCCTGACTTTCGGTCATGGAACTTAATCCAAGTGATCGGGAAGAGAGCGAAGTGCAACTGCGGGAGAGCTAACGAATATAAGGAGAGGTTATATTTAAATAAATGACAATCGAGAAGTTGATTTAATAATGGTATAATAAAAAGCAATATTTAGTGATACATTTTCTTTGAATAAAAAAAAAGATACAATTCTTGTGTCTCTATTCTAAATTATATGTACGCATTTATGGATGTGTGTGTGTGTGTGTGTGCATGCGTGCGTGTATGTGTGTGCGTGCATGTGTGTGCGTGTGAAAAATATCGTGGCAGAATGGAGGAGTTACGGAGAGAATAGTAAAAGAATAAAAAGAGAAGGAGGTTTTGATAAGTAAATTTGAGAGGATTCGGCCTGATTTTCCTTGGATGATGATAGTGTTAGCGGACACGAACGACCGGTCGACAGGGGGCAAACAATTATGAGGCGACGGCGACAGATTGAAATTACAA
>NW_017304331.1:168804-171432 GCF_001594115.1 Trachymyrmex septentrionalis | reverse complement strand
TCGACAGGGGGCAAACAATTATGAGGCGACGGCGACAGATTGAAATTATAATACAATATAACGTGAAATATAACTGCAATGTTTTTATTTTCTTGTACATAGGAGGTTAAAAAGCGAGAAAGAAAGAAAGAATAAAAATAAAATAAAAACAAATAAATAATAAAAAAAACAAAATGAAATATTGAAACAAATTACCAAAAGAAAAAGCGAGGAGGGCGCCAGAGAATAGAGATATACTGACTTACTACTGAGATGTTCATCGTTGGAGGCTCCTCCGGCCAGGATGTGCAAGGCTGATGATGTTTCTTTAGCATTGACTCTACTGGAGAAAAAGGGCTTCGAGAGTCGAATGAAGCCTTCTAAATGTCGCGACAATTGTAGCCTCCCAAAACTCAAAGAAAAATCACACTGAGGGCCGCGATTTTTATACTAATTGCTCTCGATTACTCAGATTCGGATTGGTGGAATAGGTTTCGTTAACTAGTAGTAGGATTTTCCTTTGCTCTTGGATTGGTCAAGATCTTGGAGGAGGAAAGGATGTTGACAGGAATCTGTAGTGCGGAAAAGTATCCTCCAAAATTTTACGATCTTAAAATTTATGGGAAAACGCACGTACCGTGTGTTAAGAAGGCGCGCATACATCGTCACAAGACCACCCAGAATGTACATCTGAACGTCGCGTGCCTCTTCTTGGATTTTGTGATCACGGATTCGCGAGAATCGTCCGCGACTTGACCGTTAATCTTGGCACCGGTCTTATGCTTTCAATACATATTTATTATTAATTTAGCCGTAGGCAGTGCCCTAGCGACACAGGCTCGGCTTCTCTTGGATCCCGCCGCTCGTGCACGCATGCCGAATTTTAGTCTATCTTGGAGTGATATTTACGAGAAGATACTAGATTCCTCGTTTTAGTTTTTAGTGTAAAAAAAAAGAAAGAAAAAAAATTTTAGTATTTCAATGAATTCCAGATCTCTACGAAAGAAAAGAGTCGTGGGAGTCCGCTGGACGTAACACTTTACTTAATTTGGTATGGGATTTAAATTGGCGCTAGTTGTTGATATCAAATCTTTTATACGAACAATACACATCATTAAAGTTGATATTTAATTTAATTTGGTATCCGAATTACATGGGATTTAACTTTGCGCCAATTGTTGTTATCAAATTTTTTTTACGAATGATGTATAAAATTAGTGGAATTTAATTTGGCGTCAAGTTTGTTGATATCAAATCATTTATACAAATGATACGTATTATTAAAGTTTATATTATTTATTCAATTTTATATGGAATTTAACTTGGCGCCAATTGTTGATACTAAATTTTTTTTACGAATGATACATAAAATTTTGTGGAATTTAACTTGGCGCTAATTTTATTGATATTAAATCTTTTATGCGAATGATATATATCATTAGAATTAAGAGAGGATCCTAAAGGCTCCTGATTAAATCATGTAATTTTTGTATAGCAAATACTTTTTTCTCTTTCACCGATTTAAAAATCTTTTTCTAGGATTAAAAGTGTATGCATTAATACGTGTATGGGAAGTGGTCTATGCCTAGAACAATCAAAAATTTCAAAATTGATATATTTTTTACCATTTTTTTAGTGAAACATGGCGTCTCAACTGTCAAGTTGTGATAACTTTTGCTTGAAATGAATGCTTTACAACCTGTACGAAATAGTTGTTCCCAGACACGTAGTTTACACGAATAAATAACGTCGAGTTCTTAGAATCAGACTTAGACGCTTTATCGTGACGAATTTGTTATACGAAAATTGACACGAATGTGCAACTGCGTGTATCATAGGTAGCGTGAGATATTGATATGGTAGTATATAAAAACATGTCAATGCGCGGCGCGCGGCGTGATCTCTGATGACTTCATCAGAGTTCGAGCTTCGCTTTAGGATCCTCTTAAGCTTAAGTAACAAAAAATAGTTCCACTTGCGTTTTACTTTTTAATATAGATAGAATTTAATTTGATTAGTTAAGATTGTAGCATCTGGGTTTTAATTTTTCATTTGATATAATAGTTTTTTTTAGAGTAGTCATTTTTGAGAGAATTTAAGTTCCTATTATATTTGGATTGGAATAAGAAGATTTCAATAAGAATATCCTTGAAGAAAAATTAAAACTACTATCAATTGGATACTTAGGTTTTATTCAAGAATCACGTATGTTTAGCGTCTTTTTTTACTTTTTTTAAGAAGGTAACTTTATACTAATATCACGCATTTTATAGTGACAAACTTTTTTATAAACAATTTACCTTATAATTGATTTCAAGAAATAGATTTTCGAATGTTTACATGAAATTTGAAGAAGGTCAAAATTGACCCTTATTGACCCTTTTTCTTTGTAAAATAATTTTTATATAAGTTTTAAATGAGATTTAAAAATATAATTACTTGAGTCGATAAAAATATTAAGACAACGGTTATCTGTATTTTCCAAATTTCATTTCTATTCGATCTTTTATTAAATATTAATTTTTTTCTTTTTTTAAAATAGTAAGTTTATATAAAATTTAAACAATTCCACCACTATCCCCATTGTTTTATAATTGTGATATACAAATGTTAAGATATATATATATATATATATATATATATATATAT
>NW_017304331.1:147340-168324 GCF_001594115.1 Trachymyrmex septentrionalis | reverse complement strand
GATATTTCTATTTAAATGTTTTGCGAAAATGTTTTGCGTTTTTAGATTAGGATTACTATCGATTGATTTCGGTTTAATATAATGTTATTAGAAATGTACTGAAGATGGTCAAATATTGACCGAAACGTATACAAATTGTACTAGTTTTTTATAATATATGACTTCTAAACAACGAAGGTTGGTTATATGCTCCTGAAAAGTTTAATTTTCTTAATGGTAGCCACTAAAATATTGAAATTTTAAAATGATAAGTTTGTATATAATTTAAAAAATCCCATATATAAAAACGACGGTCGTCTACTTACATATATACGAGTACGTATCATTTAAGTTTGATCATTTAGGTTTTATAAATAATACATATCATTAAAGTAAAATGTACAGGATGTTTAATAATTTTACCGGCAACGCTCGTGAACAGATATAGAGCAAAGTAAACTGAGTCAAAAAATCTTCTATCATTTTGCAATTTCCGTAATAGTTAACAGAATATTATTAAAAATCGCTTACTCAGGTACTATCAACAAGTACTTTACAGAAAAACAGCAAGTGACAAAAATTATTTTTTTCTCATAGAAATTCTGAGAATTTTTTCAGAATTTTCTTATGTTGATAAAAATAGTTGTTAATAAGAAAATGCGGTATTAAAAAGTTGATAAAAAACTGAAAAAATTGTTAGAACTCTATGAAAAGAAAATGAACAATTTTTGTCTCGGTGTATTTCTGTATAAAGTTAATAGTACCTGAGTAAATAATTATTGAAAACCAATATTCGGTGATTTTTAGTAATTACCTTGTTAACTATTGCGAAAATTGCAAAATGATAGAACCGTCAATTTAGTCTGCTCTATCTGTCTACGAGCGTTGTCGGCAGACTATCATACCCTATATAGTTAATTATTTTATTTTTTCATATTACCATTTTTCATTATTTATCTAAGATATTTAAATTCAAATTCACTGTAATCTTTTTATTATATTTTACAAGTCTACTCAATGCGAAATGTTCGCGGAACGCAGTGTATAGAAAAACTTTTATTTTAGTTAGACTAATCGGGAATAAATAAATAAAAAATCTTAAGTCGAATAGATAAATAAAGGTATACATACATATTACTCTTACCTCGGTCACCTTAAACTAACCTAAACAGTCAAGTTTAATAATTATCTAATATTTCTCAATTTACTGTCTTTTCTTATCCTAATCAAACCGAGGTATTATATAAAATTTCATTTCCATTCGATTTCTTTTTGTTAAATATCAAAATCAAATAGACTTTTGTTAAATATTAAGTTATAAACAAATGGAAATTAAAATCAAAATCGAATAAATCATTATCATCTTCTAATTTAATTAACAAATGTAATATAGTTTCGTTTCCATTTGATTTCTTTTCGTTATGTACGTTAAGTCATAAACAAATAGAGATCGATGACGAATAAATCGCATAAATCGCTTTTTTATTATTATTTCCTAGTTTAGTTTGTTTATTTAACAATTATCAGAGTATAATTTCCATCCGATTGCCTTTTGTTATGTATTAAGTTATAAATAAATAAAGTTTCAATAAATCAAATAAATCGCTTTATTATTATCATTTCCTAGCATACTTCTCAAAAAATTCTCGACTATTTCCCAATTTTTGCAATAAAAATATTAAATTCTAAAGTGCTGAATATTCGCCATCGATAGTTTAGTGCGCGGGAAGTGGGGACTGCCTGGCAAGTGCCCTGCGCCTCGCACACCGCGGCGAGCCGCCAAACGTCATAACTGGAATGTGCAGGCACATTCCGAATGCCTCTATCGCCAGACAGTGCAACTCATTTTTCCTCTGGTCGACGACGTTAATAAAATCGAAGGTGTCAGATTTTGCATCGCAATATCTCCGCTCATAGGGCACGTAAAAAAAAAATAAAAACACTTTCATTATATATTTTGAGCGGATGCAATCGATTGAGCACACTTAGAACCTATCAGTTCAGTCTTTTTGAGATTCAATAATTTCAAACCCTAGCAACTCGCCGGCTTGCTAAAATAGCCACGGTAGTGTAGCTGCGCGTATTTTAGCGCCGAGACATTACCAGTGTCTCCAGATACCATCCAATTCCGCAAACCACTCACCAGAATCTTTTTCAATCTTAAAATGCAATCAACGAATACAACTAGAGTAGTGAGTATAGAATATCACATAATATTTTTTGCAATAAAATTATTAGCAATTTTTACAATTCATGTTAACATCTAATTATTAAATTCTTACAAGATACTTAATAATATGAATATTAATTAGCTGTCAAATTGCTTGTCAATATAATAAGTGGTATTACTACTCTAATTCTGCTGGAGATTCATGCGTTTCAAAACTGATTTCAAGGAATGGAGACAGTAATCAAATGTAAGTAATCAATGAGCATGTAAAGCAAATGACGTCTATTATCGACAATATTAACGAATACAGCCGATATTTGATTTTTTTTTTTAACCCCGCTTTTATTTACAATCTGTCTACCTCGACAATAAGTAAATTTTCTACAGTTGATAAAGAGCATGTAAGTATTCACCCAGTGGTAATACTTTTACAAATTATTTCATAACGAAAGTATTACAATAAAACCATGTTAGATAATTATATTTCTATTTCTTTTGAGTCTTGAAGTTGTAGGAGTTACTTCGCTAATCCCAGCTGCTAACCGATTCGGATGTTCCTTAAGTCTGCATATGTATTTGTTGTAGTGAGTTTTTATTTCCTCTTTTACGGTGGGAATTTTTAGATCTTTCCTAATTATATCATTTGGTACAAACCAAGGTGCATTAACTAGTTGCCTTAAGGTTTTTGATTAAAAACGTTCTAAAATATCAATGGTAGAGTGTGAAGCTGATCCCCAAAGTTGTATTCCATATGTCCATACAGGTTTAAGAATGCTTTTGTAGATAAGTATTTTGTTTTCAATCGTTAACTTTGATTGGTTTCCCAGTAACCAGTACATTTGTCTCAATTTCAAATTTAGCTGTTTGCGTTTGGTCCAGATATGGGTGCTCCAAGTCAGCCGACGATCAATGTGCATCCCCAGGTATTTAACATCATTTCTTTGCGGTATTTTTGTTTTATTGAGGTATATTGAGGGACACGATGTTTTCCGGAGTGTGAAAGTTACATGAGTTGACTTTGTCTCGTTAATTTTAATTCTCCATTGCTTAAACCACGCACTTGCAACATCAAGATATTTTTGCAAGACTTCAGCTGCCACTTCGGGTCTGGGATGGCTTACGAGTACCGCAGTATCATCAGCATATGTTGCTGTAGTGATCTCCTGCATAGTTGGTAGATCAGCTGTATAAAGTAGGTATAAGGTCGGACCCAAGACGCTACCTTGGGGGATTCCGGCATTAATTGGATAAAGTTTTGTGACAGTTTGGTTTATTTTAACTTGGAAGGATCTATTAGTTAGATATGAGTACAATAATTGATAAATATTATTTGGAAACATTCTATTTAATTTATATAGCAAACCTTTATGCCACACCTTGTCGAAAGTCTGTGCCACATCTAGAAAGGCACCGGTACAGTATTCTTTCTTTTCGAAGGCCTCTTTGATTTTACTAGTTAGTCGGTGGACTTGCTCGATTGTTGCATGATGGTTACGGAAACCGAATTGGTGATCCGGGATTAGTTTTTTGGATAAAACAATTGGATTTATTTTGTTCAGCAAGAGTTTTTCACAAATCTTAGACATGACAGGCAGTAAGCTTATTGGTCTATATGATGTAGGAAGATCCGGGTTTTTACCCGGTTTTCCAATTAATATTATTTGCGCCACTTTCCACTGACTGGGGAAGTGGCACAAGCGAAAAACAGCATTAATTAATATAGCGAGAAATCGGATACCTTTAGGGGATAATTCCTTGATTAATTTACCACTAATGTTGTCATAGCCTGGAGATTTTTTATTCTGGAGAGACTTTAAAATTTGTAGCACTTCTTTATTTTTGACTTTTATTGTTGGTAATTCTTTTTGGACAGGGATTTCTTCGAGACAAATTAGTTCCTTTTCCTCTTGATCGGTTATTTCTTGGGCTGCTGGCTGGAACACTTCATGCAGATGTTCAGCAAAGGCATAAGCTTTTTCAGATTCGCTTCTTGCCCATTTCTCGTTATTCTTTTTGATTGGTGGAATATGTAGCTGAGGTTGTTTCAGTCTTTTTGTAGCTTTATATAAAGAATAGTTTGTTGCTTCCGTAGCAGTTAACTGTTTGAGATAATTTTGAATGGACTTGTTTTTCTCTGTAATAAGTAGAGATTTAAGTTCTTTTGTTATTTTGTTGAGTTTTGTTTTGTTTGATTTAGTTCGCGTGATTTGCCATGTTTTCCGTATTTTCCTTTTTTCTTGAATTTTTGCTTGAATATTTTTGGATATGTTTTGAGATTTTTTTAAAAGAGCGACTGTTGGAGTAGCTTCATTGACCGCCTTGTGAATTAATATGTTGAATCCTTCAATTGCGTTTTCTAGTTCTGTGGGATTCTTAAGTGGAATATTGCAATTTAGATTTTTATCCAAATATAGCTTGTATTTTGTCCAATTGGTTTTCCCATTATATAGGTGTTGTATTTTTTGTGCCATAGTAATTTGTCGAGTAAACGTGATAATAACCGGTGAATGATCTGATGAAAGGTCCAGACATGACTTAGCAGTAAGACATTTTGGATCAATGCTTTTTATGATTGCAAAATCAAGCAGATCGGGGGACTTCTTTAAATCTGAGGGCCAGTAGGTGGGCTCTCCGGTTGAAATTGGAGTTAAGTTTTCTGCCAGTAGTGTTGCATATAATTGACGGCCTCGTGGGGTAGGTGTCAAGGAACGAGACCCCCACCACGGGTGTTTGGCGTTGAAATCTCCGGCAGCGATAAAGCGGCGGCCCAGACTTTTAAAGAATTTTTGAAACAACTCAGTTTTTATTGAGTGTTTAGGTGGGCAATATACAGCTGAGACTATAAAGGATCCTTGCTGATCATTCAAGGTTACATTGGTAGCTTGTATAAATTCGTCTTCATTTATTCCAGTTAAATGGTGTTTAATAGCTGTTTTTATAATAACAGCTGTCCCACCTTGCGCTCTTCCGCTTGGATGCATGGTATCGTAAATGGTGTAGTTTGGAATTTTTATATAGTTTTTATTTGTAAAGTGTGTTTCTGAAATCAGCATAATATCAATTTTTTGGTCAATTAAGAACTTCTTAACTTCCAATATTCTCTGAGCTAAGCCATTTGCATTCCAGATTGCTATATTTATTTCACGATTTTCCTTATTGAATTTTGTTTATTAAGCTTGTAAGTAAATTTAGCATTGTGTCCATTCGGCTCATGAGCTGAGTCATCATTTGTTCGAGTTTACTTGTTGCTGTTACTGATGTGTTTGTTGTCGTTTGTGTTTCTATTTGAGGCTGGGTAGTATTTGTTGTATATTGTTTATGGTCGGATCTCACAGTGTGCGCGTACGTTATGTTTGGTTTAACGAAGCGGTTAAGGCTTTGTAGTTGGTTCTGGGTTTGTTGATTTGCAGATTTTTTTCTTAACGTTGGATATAATTTTTGTTGTAGTTGCTTACGCACTAAACAGCCTTTGTAACTAGCTGGATGATTACCGTCGCAGTTAGCACATTTGACTTCTTTAATTTTTCCTTTTGTTGGGCAATCAGGTGTAAGATGATTCATTGCGCATTTTACACATACCGGACTTTTAAAACAGTAGTTTTTTGTATGACCGTAACCCTGGCATTTCTGGCATTGAGGAATCTCCCTTTTTTTGCGAAGTGGTTCGAAGCTGACGATTATATTCAGTAGCTTATCGATGTTAAAAATAGATTTATTATTATCTTTAGGTTCAATCTCTATTATGAATAGTGGTAGAGATTTTTGTGTGGTTCTTTCTCGTATATTTGTAATTCTAATTACTTTATGTTCATATTCTTCGATGGCAGCTTTTAAGTCTTCAAGATCCGTTGATGGGTGCATGTTTCTTAAAACCGCTTTATAAGATTTATCCTGCTTTCTTTGATAGGTGTAAAATTCTGTCTTTTTCTTTTTCAATCCTTCAATGATTGGTAGATATTTTTCTGACATGCTAGGCAAAATTTTTACTTGGTTATTGGCCAGAATTTTAAGGCTGTAGTTTTTGCCGTCAATTTCATCTAGCAATTTCGTAAGCGGTCCTATGTCCTCGACTCCACTGACAAATATTGGAGGTGATTTGGAGATTTTCTCTACATGTACTTTCTGAGTATTATCTTCTGTATCTTCATCTGTGGCTAGTAGATTGAACGGATTTTCAGAAATTATTGTTTTATTTAACCAATAGTCCTTGATGTATGTTTGACGTTTTTTGGCCGAGGTTTCCCCAGGACTGCTTATTATTCGTTTTTTTTTTTGGCGGATGATTGCCATTGCTGATCTGCAGATTTACTTGAATTTCTTCTAACCGAAGAAAATCTGATTTCGTTTAAGGCCATAGGCCATATATATTTAATTATTTAGTTACTCTCTTGAGTTTATATTTAGCATACGTTCTCGCGTCTATTACAATAGTTAGCTGTACAGCGAAGAGACGTAGCACAGCGAGGCGAAGTAAACAAACACGTCTGCTCGCTCCGGCTGTTTGAGCTGAACTGATATTTGATTAAGGAGATAGAATTGCTTCTGACTAATTCCTACATCGACAGCAAAATCATCAAACTCATTTTTCGTGACAACAAAGAAGATATTGAACGCTGCGTAAGAACACAAAAAAATTTGTCATTTTTGGAAACATATTTTAATATCTTGTTTTTAGAAATAACTAAATTAAAATTTAACGAAATTGTTAACATAATTTTAATGAATCAAGGATTATGACTTTTTATAATATATTTTTTCATGCGATATAATTCATTTATCAATGTACAATAATAACTCTTTTATCAATAAATAAAATCTTTGTATCTTAAATTCTCGACTATTTTACATTCCAAATATTCCAACATTTCAGGCTTAAATAATGTAAATTTTTATCATATTTAAATAAAAATATCTCTGACATAAAGTACAGAAGAAATTTATTCTCTAAAAACGAATAAATTATCACGCCGATTGCAACGACGCGTACCAGCACGAACTTGTTCATTCCTTTACCTTCCCTTTCTCCCTAGAGAAAGCAAAAGTCACCCGAAAATTCTTATAAAAGTCCTCGTCATGAAAAGCATTGAAGAAATAATGGAAAACATACAAAAATCTTATTGTAAGCATGCCCACTTGCTGATGAAACATTTGTTTCGAAAAGCTGTGCCTGTGATAGAATTAGTTGGGACGAGCATGGAATCATGACTATAAATGATAACGTTGTGAAAGATTCAAATATCACTAACTTGATAAACAACGCGATGCGCGAGAGAAAAACTGTGAAAGCAATAGGTAGAAATCAATTTGCACGATTACTTCGTGTGTTGAACATACTTTCCGCACTGGTGAGAAATACAAGATTATTGTCCACGTAGGGTGTTAGTGTAAACAGCGTAAAACTTCGACCTTGCAAGTTCCACGTCGATTGAGAGCGCGAGAAAAGAGAAAAACATATAAATTACGAAAAGAAATAGACGAAGAAAGTTCGATGATTCTTTCTCGTACACGGAAAACTAATACCCTCGTATTTTCAAAAATAAAGAAATCGGTTACTCGGTTGAAAAAAATTAAAATAACGATGACGTTTGAAAAACTATACTACGATCCATCGCATTATACGGACTATTCGGCGGTGAATAATCTAACTCGTACTGTTAAACCGAATTTTTCACAGAAAAAAGTCGTATACGGGCTCGAATCACAAGACGCGTACACGTTGCACTGGCCACTGCGCAGAAAATCTCTACAATTGCATTACAACGTAACAAACATTGACGATATGTGAGAACCAGATTTAATTGAATTCCGAAATCTAAAAAGTTACAATTTTTATCTGTTAGTGATTATCAATATACTAAGTAAATATGTCTAGGTAGAACCGCTACGCGACAAAACGAGTAATTGCGCAATAAAAGTTTTTCAACGCGTACTAGCAAAAAGCGAAGGATGAATACCCGTATACTTACAAACAAACAAGAGTAAAGAATTTGTCACGCAATCAATGCAGAAATTTTCTGAAGAAAATGACTTTCGCGTAATCCAAATTTCATAGCCGCCATCGAACCACTCAACAGAACACTGAAGAAGCGAATGTTATGTTATTTTCACGCATAAAAATACGCGACGCTACATCGATTTTCTACAGGACATTGTACGCGCTTACAATCATACGCGTCACTCGTCCACGAGAATGCAACCTGTGGTAGTAACGAGAGAAGATGCACGCGCGCGCGTATCGCGTGTAAAAATATACCTCGTAGTTGGAAAAATGAAACATTAAAGAAACGGGCGCGAAAGGTGAAATATCGCGTCGGAGATCTATTCGCATCAATAGAGCGAAAAGTACGTTCGAGAAAAAATACGAGGCTAAATGGAGCGAAAAGATATTTCAAATTTACCTTGATTGGCAAAACCCTCACGTATACGAGAGTGGTCCCAGAAGTACCCGACCTAACAAAGAAAACACAACAAATTTGAGAAAAAATATCTTTATTTCTCAACACATAGTCTCCTTTTAGTTCGATACACTTTTCCCAACGATGTTTAATAGCTTCGATGGCCTGTTTATAGTAAGAACCGTTGAACTCCTCAAAATAGCCATTAACCGCAGACTTCACCTCTTCATTGTTGGTAAATCTTCTACCACCGAGCCATTTTTTCAAATTTGGAAAGAGAAAATAATCCGAGGGGGCTAAATCTGGCGAATAGGGTGTGTGGGGAAGCAATTCAAACTTTAACTCATTGATTTTGGCCATCACGATAATGGATGTGTGAACTGGTGCATTGTCTTGATGAAACAACACTTTCTTTTTCGCCAAATGTAGCCGTTTTTCCTTGATTTCATCACCCAAACGCTACAATAAGTTCGCATAATACTCGCCATTGATTGTTCTTCCTTTCTGAAGGTAATCAATGAAAATTATGCCACGCGCATCCCAGAAAACTGACGCCATGACCTTGTCTGCCGATGGAACTGTTTTTTTCGGAGCCGATTGCCCCTTTTCAGTCCATTGCTTCGACTGTTTCTTCGTTTCAGGTGTGAAGTGGTGGACCCATGTTTCATCCATGGTTATGAATCGGCGCAAAAATTCGGCTTTGTTGCTGCGAAACATCGCCAAACACTCGATTGAAACATCCTCTCGACGCTGCTTTTGTTCGATTGTGAGCAAGCGCGGCACACCTTGCGCACAGCTTTCTCATCTCCAAATTTTCAGCCAATATGCGATGTACAGCACTTTTTGAAATGTTTACCATGTCTGCTAGCTCGCGCACTTTCAATCGACGGTCACCCAATACCATTTTGTGGATTTTCTTCACCATTTCTGGAATGGCCACCTCACTTGGTCGACCACTGCGATGTTCGTCTTCGCAGCTCGTACGGCCTCGTTTAAACTCTGTCACCCAATATTTTACTGTTGTAACGAAGGAGCAGACTCCTCCAGAGTAGAATCCAGCTCGGCTTTGATATTGGTTGGGCTAAGACCTTTCAAATGAAAGTATTGTATCACATAACGATGACCAATTTTTTCCATCTTTGCAAATTCACCGAGATCGTCCACTATTGATGGCTGCCAAACAAATACTGAACAACGTAGCGTCTTCAAACTTCATAGTTAAGCTTTAGAAAGTTGGTGCTTTCCCCTACAGTGATTTTTTTTATACAACAACCGCCATCTGTACGTCAGGTCGGGTACTTCTGGGACCACCCTCGTACAACCCTCACATGTACTACGAGATTTAGCAGACGAAGTCATAGACAATACTTTTTATGAGCAAGAATTAGCTCGAGTTGAGAAAAACTTAGAAGAAGAACAGTAACGTGAAGAGTAAGGGACGAGGAGTTAATAAGCAAATGCTGGTTAGCTGGCGCGATTATCCTAGTAAGTTTGATATTTGGAATCCGGCTTCGAGTTTAATTTCTCTTCGCGATGAAGAAGGAAAAATTTCTTTTGATACTTCCGAGTAACAACAATATGCGTCATTTTCCGGATACAACGTCGTCCTTCATCACAGAATTACCTCACTCTATAGTGTTACACAGACAATGGAAGGTTGCAATAAACGAGATTCAATTTCTCTGTACTTTTTTACACGTACGTCATAACGAAAATGTGATTCGTCGATGTTAAACCAATTAAGAGTTGAATGCGTTTACGGCAAAAGAAGTTGCATTTCTAAATGGAATTTACAATTTGTGAGCTTATTGATGAGATTAATACCGCGTGTAAAGATGCCGAAAGATCGCATTTTTATTTCGAACAGCAAAAAGGCGTCTGGCGGCAAATTTTTTGTAAGTATTAACTGCGATGAGAAGTGCAAAATGTTACATCATATAAACTTTTCCGATAATCTTCTACGAATGCTAGATTTCTCATCAGCAGTTTCCACAAATAATCACTCATTTATTCCAAGCGATACGTAAACCGAATTCTAATGAAACAGAAAAGAAAATTTTTCTTACTCACGGATTTTCAATAAAGAGACAGGAAAATGACTTGCAGATGGTTACTGGAACTTTATAGTTTGTGGTGCAGTATTCCCGATAAAATGTTCGTTTATTGCGATATTTGTGAGCCTTATACAACAAGTGATGTACGTACTCCTCTTCTCAGGATAGTTCCGGTCGAAATACGCAGTCATAGTTACGCATTTGGTGCAAATTTAGTGTGAAGTATTTCTCATTTCCAAATTATACCCCATTGCGACGAATAAATTTTGGAATAATCAAAATAGATATAAGAGATTATCTTGGAAAAAAAAATTTTATTCGAATTCGGAACGTTGACAGTAACGTTGCACTTTAAAGCAATAATTTTCTTTCGTTCGTGTACGCGAATATATCGATAGATATAGTGACAGTCTTTAGTTAGGAATTAGCGATGGAATATGAGGAGTATTTTTATGTGCGGGACACTGGTAGCCGAGGTAGAAATTCACGTGTTTTTGTCGGTTTGCCCTACCAACGCGGACATGGAATTGGAAACGGGTTTTCTCGGCGGGCTATTTAGAAAAATACTCCCTTACCTAATTAAAGATGCACGTGCTGTCGGAAAAGAAGTTTTACGGGCGGGAATTAATGTAATATAGTAGAAGACATTGAAAATAATAAAATAAAAGAAGCGGTCAAAAGTTTACTCAAAATCGAGGGGTAATCTGAAAAAAAGCCAAAGAAAAAATAAGTTCCCTGATGAAGGGATCGGGATATAAAATATCCGCGAAGTCCGCAGCACTTCAGTTTCCACTTAGTGATCGAGATAGTCATATGGTGCTTTGTAAATGACGTCGGGCGGTCAAAAGAAAATCATCGAAAAGTACCACAGGTAAGAACAAAAAAGTGATGAAGAAAAAAAAGAAGATTCACGCTGCACGAAGAAAAATAAAAAAACTATCCTCTAAGAAACATCGAGGCACGAAACGTAATGTGTTCGACATATTCTCTTAATTGAGATAGGAATTGGCGACTGAAGAAAAAGCATGTCCTTTCTTCATACCCACTCAAGTGAGTGTATAAAGAGCGACCTCAATCTCTTTTCTCTATCTCCTATGCAACCAGCATTGAGAGCTCGCAATGGATTTATTACAAACCCGTAACTTCATTAACGGACGACTCGCTCATAGAATTCGTCATGGAGAAGACTATCTAGATTTTACTCACACTATGTTGAACCTTCGCATACGCGTAGAAAGCAAACGCGGGGAGAACACATCGGTCGCCCCCGACGGCGTGACAAAAGTAGGCCGCAAATAATTTATTGCATTCCATGTTCAACCAAATCGACCTATATTTCAATCAAAAACTCGTGTCGCCACCAAACAATGCTTATGCGTATCGCGCGTACATCGAGGCATTATTAAATTATGCTTCACCCGCAAAAACTTCCCATCTAACCTCGTGCTTATGGGACGCGGATATTCCCGGTTATATGAATGACATGTTAGACTCATCAAATCCACATATGGCGTTCAAGAGACGCGCGCAATACATTCGGCGAAATCACGCGCTAGATCTCATAGACCACCTTCATTGCGACGTTTTCAATCAAGATAAATTTTTAATGAACAGAGTGGAAGTTAGAATAAGACTCGTATTTTTGAAAGATTCATTTTGCCTTATGGAGAAAATAAAACAATATCAAAAATATTCTCTATGCCAGTTTACTCGTAAGAAGAGCAAAAATAAACCCGTGTGTGCTCGCACATGCTAGAATGCTGAGTAAAACTACCGCCAAGTATATCCCCTTATGAGAGTCGAAGTTAAAACATTCACGATACACGCCGGCGTCGTGGAAAAATCGACAGACAATGCAATACTCGGACAGCTGCCAAAATACGAGTAAATACTAATCGGCTTTGTCGATAACAAAGTGACAAAAAAATCACCGTTTACGATGATGGAAAATTAAATCCGTTTAATTTCAAAAATTACGGAATAAATTTCTTTTCGCTGTATGCCGATGGCATGTAAATTTCCAGTAGACCGTTACAGCCAAATTTTTCGAAAGAAACGAGCCGCAATACGTTGAAGCTTATCACACATTATTCTCGGGAACCGGCATTCACTTTCTGAACGAGGGTAATTTTATAAGCAGAGACAATTACGCTAACGGTTACACTCTTTTCGCTTTCGACCTTACTTACGGATCGATCTGCTGATTGCGCACGGAATTGGAATCTCGTAAAACACGGAAGCTTACGATTAAAAGTGAGATTCGAAAAAGCTCTTTGCGTGACTATTAATTGTATCGTCTATGACGAGTTTAATAACGTTTTAGAAATCGATTCCTCGCGTCAAGTTATTGTCGACTTATTCGATTAGCCTTGTCTTTCGTGAGAAAATTATTTTCTCCCACTGCACATTTTTTCTAATCTAATTACACGTAAGATGATGAAAAAAGCTTCAGTCTTGTTCGCGACGCCGACGTCGACGCATCGTGACGTAAAAAGGACAGGGTAAATTCGAATATCATGATGTAATTATCGACATACCAAGTTTCTTTCTGGTACAAGGTTTCCGTGATGTTGAAGAAAACTTTATTCCGAAAGAAGTCGCGGTTCTTGCGATTAATGTGTCGATCACCGGTCATTAGATTATAAAGTCACCTTATCCCTTTGGTTGGATTTATCCGAGATAATAAAACGAGAAAACAACTTACACGAAATTATCACAAAATCAGAATGGTACAATGAAGACGTCAATTCTAAATACTTTACGATACATCTGCGAGACGTTACACGACATATGCGCTACATCTATAGCAGAGGACAAGAGAAGGTACGCTATCTCTGAGTAATCTACTCTCCAGAAATGTATATAATCTGGAAGGTATTTCTCCGGCTTTCAAAAATCTATTGAATTTCAATCCAACGTCGAATCACCTTGTATCTTACGCAACACTTACAAATTGAAACGTATGCTACCTATACGAAATAGCATTCAAGTTACGATAGCCTTCCCTCAGAAAATTGGAGCGAGAGCGAAAAACAGACAATGGAAATTTTTCAATTCAATTTAAAAATCAGAAACGCAATATTTTCCGCAACATTGAAGTTTGGAGGAAAAATATCGTGACAGAAAAGACGAATCAGAGTGAGGATGAACAAACGACAGACGAGCAAAAAAAAGATCTTCCAAAATTCGACTCGCCGACAGAAATAAAGTTACGTCTCACAAACGTCGAATATTTTTGAGAACTCCACATTGCACACGCCTGCAAAAGAGATACATTTTGAATGTACACAAACATTTTCTCTCTCACGCTCTCCGATGACGAGAAATGAATTTGCTGAAAGTTTTAAACGCATTACATCATTTCAATGTCCGACATGCAGAGGTCTATATTGCCGAGCTATTGCCTAGAGTGTGGACGACTGCTATTGTGCTAACATGGACGATCACGATCGACCTAGCCAGCACTTGGATCGCCTTCTACATCGACACTGAACAAGAACGTATTTCGATAGCTACACGGCTTGCCACCCTTAGAGGCAATCTACGATTCCTCTTACAACTTCGCCGAAATTCCACTACGTATCGCTGGAATACAATGAGGTTACAAGGAATGCTTTCTTAAACCTATGGATAATACTGCTGTGTATTTCTACATTTTATGTGTAATGGTTATAATCTTAGCCATTTTCTTAGTTTGTTTACCTCTGATTGTAAACGCAATGACTGATTGATCGCATAGTTATTTCATAAAATTTTTCTTTATTATAAACATAAATCCGACAAACCTCACACTGTATGTTGTCATGTTTAATCATGTACTTTTTAAAATATAAAATGTAAAAAAATGCTTATTTTCGTGAAAGAACTATTTTATGTAACAATGTTGCTTTTTCAGTAAACGTCTTTTTTCAATTTTGTTATTGTCATGCCAAGTCTGTTTTCTTAATAATTTTCTCGTTCTCTTTCAATTGACATCTTCTTTTTCATATTTTTTGTCAGGACTAAGTTAATATAAACTTTTATTTTTTTTTCGAAATAAGACTAACGCTAACACAAAGTACAAAAAAAATTTATTCACTAAACCGGATAAATCAATTCAGTTGTTATAAAGAGGCACAAACTTGTCTATTCCTGTTTTCCTGCTCTCCTTCCAGATAAAAAAAATCAGTCACACAGCCATAAATAATAGAAAATAAATAGTAATAAAATAAGATTTTTTCTCCAATGCGTCTAACTTGGCGCGAACATGATGCCGAGGTGAGAAAAAAAACAAAGGATCATAAATTATACCCGCATTCATCTCTGATGCTTGTATCTCCCCCCCCCCCCACCAAAGAACTGTTTCGGGGCTTATTTCAATTTTCCTCACCTCCAACATTTTGTCGGATTTTGCAGCTTTACATTTTTACTCTCATTCTCTCTCTCACCAGTCGTAGCGTGGTTAGTCATGAAGCGAACCAATCATAGCGTGAGCAGCCATGGAGCGAATCAATCATAGCGTGGGATCCTTTTTCCAGACAGATCTGTCTAGGCCACGCCCACGCGCTAAGGCTAGAGTGGACAGTTTGTTTTGATGCTCCATGGCTGTCAGCATGCTACTTGTCTTCTCTAGAGCATGTTGCATTGACCGGAACATTAAATAATTCAATGTGAATATATACGCGCGCGCGCGTGTGCGTGTGCGTGTGCGTGTGCGTTTGCGTGTGCGCGCGCGCGCGCGTGTGTGTGTGTGTGTGTGTGTGTGTGTGTGTGTGTGTGTCAGTATATTACGTCGCCTGAAAAAGACGTTATTTTCCGATATACAATATATACCGATTATTGCGAGGAATATTACTAAGCCCTTGGTAGTCTAAAGGTTTAGGACGCTCGTACGGAATACAAAAATCCGGGTTTGATTCCTGGTCTAGGTAATATTTTTTGCAATAAATATATTTACAATTTTTCAGCACATTAATATTCTAATATGATGCCAGATTGAGCATCAAATTATTAAAAATTGTTTGTCAATTTAATTTAATTTGTGGTATTATTACAGTAGTTTAATTGCGTTTATAAATCCGAAAAATCAATTCGGCGCGCAGTTCGAATGACTAAAAAGATGGTGCATATACATAGTACATGTATAGTACATATATATATATATATAATTTACATGGAATTATCTAAGCATTAAAGATCTAGCTTTTTCTAGTATTTCGTCTGGCATTTTTCTAGTATTGATAGATAACATCGTAAAATAGATAGATAGTTAATATAGACGACATAGATAGATAACGTAAATGACCCTCATAAAAAAAAACTTTCAAAATCTAAGTGTTTACATTAGAGTTATTTCAGACGCTGAATTGAATGTCAGCTTCAATTTGAGAGTTAGCTTGAGTATTACTCTTAAAATTGTGTTATTTATTCTACAATTAATTCAGTTTTATTACTAAAATATATATTATTAGTCTGCATCACATTCCGAAGTGCAGATGACAAAATAAAAAAAAAACGCTTTACTTCTTTATTTGGGAATTAATTTTTTTATTTCCTTATGTGGTTATCCATCCAATCTTGTACTTCATCCAACGATGGTTAATCTCTGCAATCATACGGAAACTGCTATTTCGATGATCCATGAATTCTTTATCCATGAATATTTATATATCGCTATGATATATTTGGTCAATAGATATTGTCAAAAACAGTTTCACGTATAGTTAAAATATATATTTCTTTTATAAATAAATCTGCGTCGTTCATATTCAAATATTTTAACATTAATATTGGGTGTGTGAATATGACTCCGCCCTTTCCAATAGGTTCGCTAGTGTCACTGCTTACGCGTGTACATTAAAATGTCAATACTTGTACTCGATAGTACTTTGTGTCAGCTGTCAAACGCAGTGTGTGACATACGGTTGAAGCGTAAACAACAAGTATTTTTATCGCATTGAAAATGTCGAGTTTTATTCCAAATAAACATCATTTGCGGAAAGTTTCATTGCACTATTTTATTGCAAGGAAAAGTGTAGCGGAAACTTATCATTTGCTTGTGGATATTTACGGTGAGCATGTTCCATCAAATACAACTTGCAAAGAATGGAAGACGGTTTAAAAACGATGATTTTGACATTGAGGACAAAGAACATGGAAAACCACCCAAAAAATTTGAAGACGCTGAATTGGAAGAATCATTGGCTGAAGATTGTTGTCAAACACAATCAGAATTGGCAGCAACATTAAATGTCGATCGATCAACTGTTGCAAAACGTTTGCGAGCAATAGGAATGGTTCAAAAAGCTAGTAACTGGGTTCCACATGAATTAAAAGACAGAGACATCGAACGTCGGAAAACCATTTGTGAAATGCTGCTTCAAAGACAAGAAAGAAAAGGTTTTTTGCATCGAATAATTACTGGAGATGAAAAATGGATATATTATGAGAATCCAAAACGCAAAAAAGCCTGGGTGAAGTCAGGTGAAGCCGGCCCATTACAGCTAAAGAAAAATATTCATTGTACCAAGGTTATGCTCTGTATCTGGTGGGATCAGAAAGGTGTTGTGCACTATGAGTTGCTGAAACCGTCTGATACTATCACTGGCGATGTTTACCGACGACAACTAATGCGTTTGAAGGTAGCTATACAAGAAAAACGAACAGAATGGGTGAATAGGCGTAGCAAATTAATTTTTCAACATGACAACGCCAGACCGCATACTGCAAAAGTCGTAAAAACATATTTAAATAGACAGGACTGGGAAGTGCTACCCCACCCGCCATATTCGCCAGACATAGCTCCTTCAGATTACTACTTATTCCGGACGATGCAGTCAGATCTTACAGGAGAACGATTTACATCTTACGAAAGCATCAAAATTTGGCTTGATAATTGGATTGCCTCAAAAGACCAGGACTTCTTCATGCAAGGAATCCGTAAATTGCCTGAAAGATGGGCGAAGGTTGTAGCTGCAGATGGAGCATACTTTGAATAAATAGTTATTTCATTTTCTAAACAAGCAAATGTATTTTATTTTCACAAAAAAGGGCGGAGTCATATTCACACACCCAATATTAAATTATAAAGATTAACATGTTGACAAAAGACAGAAGTAATTGACATTTACATTTAATTTAAAAAATGACAATTAAAGGTTTAAGCCGTTTACCGTTTCTAATGAGTGCCATATACAAGTGTTGAGAATAAATTTTTTTAATGTTTATAGCGTGTACACTCAAACTTAAGTGTGAACACTCAGTTATTAAGTGTACACTGTCAATCTTTTAATGTATACACTCAATTTTAAATATGAACGCTCGATCTTTGGATATACTCAATGGTTGAACGTAAACACTTAATCTGTAGTAAACACTCATAATTTAAGTGAATACACTTAAATTTGAGCGTAAAATTCCCAAAATTGGATGTTAACGCTTAAAGGACTATGCCCAGTTTTATAAAGGAATTTGGGCTTCGGATAAACAACTTTGAGACATGTCTAAAATTTTAAGGTATCAAAAAAGAATCGAAAATTCCGTAAGCTCAACTTTATAAGAGAGGTTTCCTGAGTGCTAGAATTATCCAAAGTTCGTTATTATGATCATGTACTACTTGTCTTATCCAACTTCTTTGTGTCCAGACCACTTCCCCGCTGTGACGGCGGTAACGGATTGTACCAAAGACATTGAAGTAATATCTAAAATGTATTTGGTACAGTTCATTAATCCAGCTAAGTCCCTTCGTCGCGATTTATGCATGCGATTTATTCATGTCACAGAAATTCGGATTTGCTTGTAATGATGGCAATGCCCCTGAAGTCCGCTTTGAGGAGGAAGACGGATGAGCGGCGAATGTACCAATCAGGGTAAACCAGCCTTTGGTACGAAACAGCTAGTGGTCGCGATGAGACCCACTGTGGACAATTGGGAAAATATTTAAAAAACCAGTCGCGTAAACATTTTGTTGGCTGGGGAAGTGCTATATTTCTTGGAACAAGAGCCTAATAGTTTCACAAGAGCCCCATTCAACACATTTAAATATGTATGTCATGCCTGTTGGTGCCATTATAAAAGAAACCGTACTGAAACGAGATATGAAAATGTTATAGTTAAAAATAAATCGCAGCCTCTTTGTCAAATCAATTAAAACATTTTGTTTCATACTTTGAGTGTCTCTCTTCCCTCTTCATCGATTAATATACATCACTTATAACTATTCATTTGGGGGGAGGGGCGGTCCAAAAAAGGTTTTAGTTGTCTTCGTCAAGATTGGACATATTCCAGATGATTCGAGAAATCGAATAAAACCAGTCTTATATGGCCATAATAGCGAATTTTGAACAGCTGTAGCACTCAAGACACTCATTTTACAAAGATGTGCGTATGGAACTTTTTAATATTTTTTTCATGCTCTACAATCTTAGCTAAGTCTGAATGCTGTTCAACCGGGCGGCCCAAACATAGTCCTTTGAATATAAATAATTAAATTTTGAGTTTTTTTCATGAAGAAAGTAAATAGATAACAAAATACAGCATGACACCATGTTGAAAGGAAATATTTAGAAAGAAATTGCAAAGAAAATGGAGCAATCAGGTTAGATGAAAATAATTTATACTATAGTTGAAATATGAGTAATACGTTTTAAAAGATTCATTGTTTTTCGCACTGGTCTTTCCGTGTGTACATGTAACTATGTGTATATTTTTCTGTTTTTCTTTTTTCTCTTCACATGAACAGCTATTACTTATGTTACGTCCAGACTCCACAGTTCTTTTCTTCGACAAGAAACTTTCATCATCACAAAGAATTAGTGAACAGTAAACCACTTGAAATAGGAGCTGAGAGCAATAAATGCTCGTTTTAAACTAACAACCCATCCGGGACTGAACCGTTGGGTTAGATATTTGAACTAAGTATCAAATAGACAAACCTTATCTCGAAGACTATAACATAAAATAAGAGCTGAGAACAATGAACGCACAGTTTTTAACTAATAAACCACTCGGGACAGAACCGTTGGGTTGATATTGGAACCAAAGGCCAGATAGGCGAAACTTAAGAACAAACAGACTAGGCTTTGTAAAATGAAACAGCGGGTGTGAGCAACAAATGACATGTGGCTCGCATCTATTAGACACTCGAGAAACGGTCGATGACGAAAGTTATCTTAGACTTATAAACAATATCCCTAATCCTGATTGGCTCAGCAGTACACGTACTCCGCTCTCGGCGTCACTAACTCGCCATATAAAAGGAGAGGTCCTCCACGAGGAGAGTCACTTCTCCTTCGGGACTCGCCAGTTATTAGACTTCTCCTTCGGGACTCGGCAGACAGTCGTAACAATCATTATTCCTTCGGGACTCGTCATATTCATTCGGTACTCATTATAAAGTCACCGGTTAAACTCCATCCCCGAGGTTGCCAATACGCGATACGCGTTGAAGTGACTCGACCGAAGCTTCCACATCCGAGTGCCAACCTTCCGAGGAGTCCTGAGGCCAACGACTTCGACTGCTAGATCTACCCACATCCGCAGAATACAACAATAGTAAGTCCTATATACACACATACACACTCACCCGCGTATATATAAAAGAACCAACCACTATAATTTACATCAAATTATAGTGCCGCGTCCGAACCGTCCTTTCAAAGGGTGGCTACGAAGCCGGGCCTACCGGGAGGCACGGAGACTCTTAGACGAAGAGTACAAGAGGTATTTCGGGATCTCACAAGAGCAGAGTCGTCCGGCCGAGAATCGCCTACCACCGGTACCTTCCACGTCACCACCGGCTCCGCCGGCTAATCACCCGGAAGTGATACCGCTTCCGCCTCGAACACCTTCACCACCTCAGCCACCTCCTTCTCCTCCCCCTCGAACTCCTTCACCTGCGTTTTCGGACACACTGTCAGAGGGAATATTTCCCGATACTCCTCTACAATCATCCGAATCATCCCACCCAATTTCCCCTAGAAGTCCATCTCCGACGAACTCCACTGACAGCGTGGAGTTCCTAGAAGAAATTCCTCCACCCCCACCTAGATCCTACTTCCGGATCCTGGAGAGTGACACTTTCGAGTCACTCATCTCTCAATTCCCGCGGGTTACTACCGCATCTAACCCTCAGGGGGCCTACACTATCGGCCCTCACTACTTTGATCCCCGCGAAATTCGAAATGCCATTACTGGTCGAAGCCCTACCTCGAATATCCCCGTATTCCTCCCAAATTCCACCCATCCAATATTAGTACCTGTAAGATTTTTCAATAATCTTTTCCCCCCTTCCTCCGTTTCCATCCGTGAAGTATGTTAACCCAAACCTATCCAATTTCCCCCCCCCCCTTCTAACACCATATATAGTTTAAATATTTAAAAAGTGTAACCGTTTAAGAATAGATAATA
>NW_017304331.1:144944-146121 GCF_001594115.1 Trachymyrmex septentrionalis | reverse complement strand
GCACGATTTGGCAAGTCACCGGTTCACTTCTTTCGCAGAAATCGAAAATTGGCTCCAAACTTGGATCGCCTCCAAAGACGAGTCATTTTTTCGAAATGGAATTCAAAAATTGCCTGAGATATGTGAAAAAGTAATAGCCAGCGATGGACAATATTTTAATTAACCTGTTCATTCATTTTGTTTTGAAATAAATGCATTTTTGAACACAAAAAAACGGACCGAACTAATTTGTACTCCAATAGTAAATAGTATTACGTGAATTGATAGATAGATAATGTAGATAGGTAATATATACAGGTGCACAGATAACATACATAAGTAGATAGATGTATATAAGTAGATAACATATATGGGTAATTCTTTTACAAATCGAACACCTGTCTGATCGACACCTTTTCGATTTGACTGAAACTTTTTTTACGGATTCTATGTCGAAAAAAAAGAGATACGTGTCCGAGTAATTTTTTTTTATTTGCATATTTTCGATAATACAAGTGATCGAACATTTGAGAATGGCAAGTTTTTTAGCTTGGAGACTCATTTTCATAAATCCATAGGTCCGAATCTTTAAGAGCTACAAAATTTTCACCAATTGCACTTTTGTAGCTGAAGGACTGAACTGTAAGAAAAAAATTTTTTTTACAAAAAATACTGTTGGGAATAAAAGAATATTAGAACAAGATTGTAAGAAGTGTTATTCGGTCAATGCGGACTTGTCGACTCATCGTGCACACACGCGAACAATTAGTGACGAAGGAGAACCTGCCGGTAGGGCATGAATACGCGCCTAGCGGCGAACAAAATAACAAACATAAACATAACTCGTCGATAATCAATCGGCCGCGACTCGCATGTCGATGATCTGCCGAGCGCCACAATTGGTTGGACAAGCAACTATCCAACAAATACTAACAAATTTATATTGTTATTAACAATTTAATTGTTTAAATCGATTTTTAACAAACGCCCCCAAAACGAATCAAGTTTTTAGTATTTTTATCGCATTCTCCGTCAAATTTTACGTCAAAAACATGTTTTCAAAATATGGTACCTTTTCAATTATTATTGTTAAAATATTAATTTATATAGCGCGTAACGGCCAAAAAAACGGTTTTTTGCTAATAAAACGAAATCTGTAACTCGTATCAAAAAAAGTTAAATGTAAAAGTTGTAGATA
>NW_017304331.1:142319-144732 GCF_001594115.1 Trachymyrmex septentrionalis | reverse complement strand
GTTTGTTAAAAATCGATTTAAACAATTAAATTGTTAATAACAATATAAATTTGTTAGTATTTTTTGTAAAAAAAATTTTTTTCTTACAGTTCAGTCCTTCAGCTACAAAAGTGCAATTGGTGAAAATTTTGTAGCTCTTAAAGATTCGGACCTATGGATTTATGAAAATGAGTCTCCAAGCCAAAAAACTTGCCATTCTCAAATGTTCGATCACTTGTATTATCGAAAATATGCAAATAAAAAAAAATTCCTCGGACACTTATCTCTTTTTTTTCGACATAGAATCCGTAAAACAAGTTTCAGTCAAATCGGAGAGGTGCCGATTAATTTTCATCAAAATCCGTTCGGTTTGTAAAAGAATTACCCATATAGGTGCATGTATAATGTATATAAGTAGGTAGATAATTCAGATAAATAAATAAATAATGCAGATAGGTAAGTAAAGTTGATAAGTAACGTACAAATAGATATGCAGACAATGTGCATAAATAGATAACGTAGATGAGTAGATAAATAACATACGCATGTACGTAAAGTTGATAAATATAAAGTTGATATTTAAATAATGTTGATAAGTAAATATATATTATACAATAATATATGTAGATAGATAAATAGATGTGCGTAGATAACCCGTCATAGTCACTTCAAGAAAAGCTACACGATGGTTATTCTTAAATAACCCGACCCATCTCTAAAGTGTTACCAAATCGATAGTATTAGTTTCAATGATTTTGAAAAATTATAATATATATTTCAACCTTGAAGGGGATGCTAAAGTTGTCCTACTTTACCATCATTTCCATTTGATGAAACACTCCGAATTGGATTTACGGATTGCAAAATTGTTATTACAGAATTAAAATATGCACAAACAAGACTTCAGCTGCGCTGGATTTCATGGGATAATAAAAAAAAGTTAAAAATTCATTTATTTTTAGCTCGTACTCTGTTGCAAATTTCCATGGGATTTTTCATGGGTTCTTATAGAGGATTATATAAGATTCCGTAGGAGTTTGTGTAGTTACCTATAGGATTTGCGCAGTATACGTATATGCATAGTATGCAAGTATACGTAAAACATTCATAGGAATGCAAATATGGTAATAGAAATACCCACAGGAATGTAGACATGCCCCATGAAAACTAAAAGGTCTATAGGATATCAGTTTGACGTATAGCAACATGTAGACGTATGTAAGACAAAGGAAAGGTGCCCCATGGGGACTGAAAATGTCTCCTATAACTTACAATAGAATGATGTATGCACAACTCCTATGTCCTAACTCCTATGTAAACCTACATACTCCTATATGTCAAAGTATAGTATCTTATAAGTCTTTAATTTCCATGAGGCGTCTCTTCCGGCATCATTCCTATGAGTAGTTACATCAACTTGAGAGAACAGTTCCCAAAAACTGGAAGCCACGATAATGGTTAATAAACGAGGTACGTCCTACGGGTAAAAAAAATCCTGATTGCCATAAGGAAAATATATACTCATGACTTTTTTGAGTCACCAACACACCTTGTTTATCACGTGACTTTCAATTTGAAATTATGGAAAAATTATCTTAGATTTTCACGTAAAATTATATCAATCGGCTGTTATAGCATTTTGTGTACACACTCTAATATGTACAATATATTATACGGATTATACAGGGTGTCTCAGAATATTTGTGACTATTTTGGGACTATACAGGATATCTCAAAATATTTAGAACTATTTTTATGTGCAAATAGAGCGGATTAAACTAAACCGGAAGATCCTCTATTATTTTGCAATTTTCGCAATTATTACCCAATGAGCAGAATGTCTAAAATCGACGCATCGAGACAACTTTAAGATATCTTTAAGAGTTCTTTGAAAAATCATCTTTAAAATATGTCATAAAGAACTTTAAAAAATATCTTAAAGTTGTCTTATGCATCGATTTTACCCACTTATTCAGCAATTTTTAGAAACTATTTTGAAAATTGAAAAATGATGTAGAACTTTTTGACTTTCGAGTTTAGTCTACTTTATCTGCACACGAAAATAATCCCAAATACGAGACATCCTCTTTATCATTTAGATCTGATTGCATCAACATGCATATTATTCTTTTTCCCATGCAATCCTATAGGAGCCTCTTTTCATGGATTTCTGATGCCATAGATTCCTATGTAAAACCTTGTATAATAGAAAAATTTCCTATGTTATTCTATATATACATGCTGCGTAAATCCTATAGATACCTATTGTAAGAAATTTAGAGGAAATAGGCACAACAGAGAAGCTTATCAGCATCAGAACTGTGTAGCTCAGTGGCAGGACAAAAATTTACTAACTCACATTACCGGGTATCTTTACGCGGAGCGGTGAGTTTTCCGAGATCTCGATTATATTTCAATAATAACTGTGCCGATC
>NW_017304331.1:141975-142219 GCF_001594115.1 Trachymyrmex septentrionalis | reverse complement strand
TACGCGGAGCGGTGAGTTTTCCGAGATCTCGATTATATTTCAATAATAGCTGTGCCGATCAAATTATATAAAGGCTGTCCCAAAATTAACGCAAGATTTAAATTAAATAGAAAACACAGTTTTTAGTCTTTTGATTGTTATTTTTTTATTGAATCATAAAGTACATAGGATAGGGTTATTTGTGGAATAACACATTGGGCAAATAGCCTCCACGGCTTTGCATGCACATACGCAATCGTTTGTC
>NW_017304331.1:123951-139751 GCF_001594115.1 Trachymyrmex septentrionalis | reverse complement strand
GAGTAGGATTTTCTTTCGCTCTTAGATTGGTCAAGATTTTGGGGGAGGAAAGATGTTGACAGGAATCGATAGAGTGGGAAAGTGAAACTCCAAAATTTTATGACCCTAAGATTTATGGGGAAACGTACGTCTCGGGCGCCGAAAGGTCGCGGATGCATCGTCGCCACGGGACCACCCAGAATCTACCCCTGAACGTCGCGTGCCGTTTCTTAAATTTTATAATTACGAATTCGCGAAAATCGTTCGCGACTTGATCGTTAATCTTGGCGTTAATCAGTCTTACGCTTTTCATACATATTGATTTTTATCTCGGAGCGACATTCATGAGGAGATAACGGATTCTTAGTTTTTAAGATGAAAAATAAAAAAAGGAAAGAATATAAAATTTTAGAGCTTCGAGGAATTCGAGATCTTTATGAAAGAAAAGAGTCGCGTGAGTCCGCCGGACGTAACAGCACAAATGGCGGCAAATTCAAATCTTGCGTTAATTTTGGGACACCCTTTATATGGTCAATCGATAGCTTGTATTAGAATTGTATAATGAAAATGCATTAATTTTTTTCTATTTGCCCTATGAGCGGAGATATTGCAACAAATTCCAAATTTTGTTCAAATTTTAAGAAACGTTATTGTCATTATTATTATTACCATTAACGTCGTTGTCGTCGTCGTCTGCCTGGCCCATGGATTACATCTCGGACTTCAGTCGACAAATGGCAATCTTAACCTTTATACTTTACTTTTTAATAACTCTTTAACGAACAACGATCGTTCTATGGTCACTTAGGGTCATGACCATGACGATATGATGAGTCAAGGTCACTTTAATTTTTTATAATAACAAATAACGATTATAAACTATGTATAGCAATAACATAAAATAAAATAGTAATAATTATAATAATAGCAATAATAATAAAAATAAAAATAATAATAATAGTAGAGAGTAATAATAAAGAGACTATTAAAGGTAAAAATAAAAGAAAAGAATAGAGAGAGAGAGAGAGAGAGAGAGAGAGAGAGAGAGAAAGAAGTTAAAGAAGTTAAAGTACTCGATCAGTTGACCTGCCGAGTCTTCACACGACGCCTCAGATGACACAAGAGAGCATGACGAAAAGAAGTGAGTGTCATATTATATTGAGTTACAAAGACCAAATTGATTTTGACAATTGGTAAGTAAAATGTGTGTAAATAGCTAACTATCGCTACACACACATAGACAGGCCTTATTCGTGTACGTTAAGACGCGTGCCAGAGGTGGTCAGCGAAAACAGAGATCAGTGATGCAAACGTAGAAAGAATCACGGCCAGCGATCAACTCCAACGAGTGCTCTGTGAATTCCGACTCAGAAAAGACAGTGAAAGTCTCGACTGAATTGAAGATAGCATTCACGCACACAGCATAGGATCAAGCGTTATAGCCCTTGATAGACTATCTGGAAACAAAAAGCCTCGAAGGACAGCAAGAGGCAGTAAATGCAGAATAATACAGAGCAGCAAATCGACATGTCTACGTATACTTACATCGACGGAAAGAGAGAGAGAGAGAGAGAGGGGGAGAGAGAGCGAGAGAGAGAGAGAGAGAGAGAGAGAGAGAGAGGGCAGCACGCGAAAAGACGAAACAAATGTGAAAATTATGGCTGCATAACATTTTAGCTTCATAAAAGGTCTTCATAAAAGATTAGATTGAGCCATTTATAATTTTATATAATTTTATATAATAAAAATACATATAAGTTCATATAATTTATTGGACTATGTAATTACTATTTATAATTATATACACATTGCCATATTTAATCTAAACTTAATCTATTGTAAATCCATCTAATCTTGTTAAGATAATTATTCAGTTTATCTTCTCGCATCTCAAAAATCAATGAAATTTGACTATTTGAGGCGTTTTTGCTTGAAACAAAAAATCTGAAGAAAGTGTCGGTCTGTTCCGTGAATCGAGATATTAAGGGTTAAAGTTAACGACTATTGTGGTTAGGAAATCTGTCACAGCCGTAAAATACTATGATGCGAGCGATAGCTCGCATATGTTTGTGTTTTAAAACAGTGAATTTGCTGATAGCCGAATTCACTGCTTTAAAACACAAATTTATTGCTTTAAAAACAAAAATTGTCTGCTTTAGAAACACAAATTTACTGCTGCAAATTTATGTATATAATTTTCAGAAAAAAATGCATTTTTTATTTCATAATTTTAAAATAAAATTAATTTGCGGATACTTCGACTTGTAGTTGAAGAATAGCACTCAGCTACATGTAAAGATTAATATTACTTTATTTTTGAAAAATATAATTACAATGTTAAAACCGTTAATTACAATTATTTAATTGTTCCGGAACAAGGTATGTATAAATTCCTCTATTTGGTTAAAATTTTAATTTACAAATTATTCCTGTTATCTAACTTTAATTACGTAGTTTGTATATCGATTTGAGACTATATGGTAACCATGTTATGTACAATTGACTGACATCTATGAGATATTCTTTTACAAGTCGAATACCTAATATGGAGTAACATTTTTTATTTACTACAAAATTTTTTTACGCATTTCTTATGTATAAAATAAGCCGATACGTATATTGGCAATTCTTTTTTGGTCAATATTTTCGGAAGATTAAAATTTTTAAACTCGTTGATTATTTACCATCACTTCTTAAAATAGCGATAACTCTACTTCTATTCATCCTACAGAGTACAAATTGGGCTCATTTTAAAGATAAAAAATTATCTACATTTACATGTTTACTATTACTATAATTGTTGTTAAATTGATTATTACAAACAATTAAATGTGATCATTATAAGCAATTAAAAGTCATTTTATTCAAGGCCACTAAAATGAAAATTAAAAAAACAATACCATTAGATTTCTGATTAAATTTTTTATAAAAGTCATATTTTTAAAAAAATTTTTTGGTTATTTGATATTATTTGCATAAAAAAAAATATTAGGTTGTTCGAAAAGTAATTTCGTTTTTTTTTTATGAGGGGTAGGGTGGGAAACGAATGCAGTTTTGGATAGCTGGAAGTGTCTACTATTCCAGTACGAAAACACGTTTTTGTCGCAGTAGTAGTATTTTTTCTATAGAGGTTAGAAACGAACTTGTTTTTTTCTCGTGCCGATAACAATGTGTGACGAAAAACATGAGCAACGAATCAATGTGAAATTTCTCGTTAAATTAAAAAAAACTCTGACTGAGTGCTATAAGTTGTTGAAAGAGGCCTATGGTGAGAATTCTCTATCTCGTGCGCGTGTTTTCGAATGGTATAAACGGTTTTCTGAAGGCCGAGAGAGCACCGAAGATGACCAACGTCCAGGTCGACCTGTCTCTGTTTCAACTCCGCAAACAGTGACCAAAATCAATGAAATTGTGCGCGGAGATCGTCGTATGAGCATTCGGATGATTGCTGAGACTGTAAACGCCGATAAAGAAACTGTCAGAAAAATTTTACATGACGAATTAAACATGAAGAAAGTCTGTGCGAAGTTGGTCCCAAAAAATTTGACCCCTGACCAAAAGCTCGTCCGTCAACAGATCTGCTTAGATTTTCTTGAGAGGTTAGATGAAGAGCCTGAATTGATGGAAAACATCATCACTTGCGATGAAACCTGGATATTCCAATACGATGTTGAAACTAAGCGGCAATCCATGCACTGGAAAACTCCTGCATCGCCAAGAATGAAAAAAGCAAGGATGTCGAAATCAAAATTTAAAGCCATGCTAATCGTTTTTTTCGACATCAACGGCATCGTGATGACTGAATGGGTTCCAGAGGGTCAAACTGTAAACCAAACTTACTATTTGACAGTTTTGGCAACACTGCGAGAGGGAGTTCGTAAGAAACGGCCGGAGTTGTGGAAAAACAAGTCGTGGATCTTACACCAGGACAACGCACCTGCCCATAACGCGCTGTCTGTGAAGCGTTATTTAGCCGCTAGAGGCACTCCAGTGCTCGAACACGCGCCGTACTCGCCTGATTTAGCACCCTGTGACTTTTTCCTGTTTCCGAAGATCAAGTCTGCCTTAAAAGGAACCCGGTTCGAGTCGATGGAAAAGGTGAAGCAAAAATCGGCGGAGCTCCTAAATGCTCTTACAAAAGAAGACTTCCAGCAACTGCTTTGACCAATGGAAAAAACGAATGGAACAGTGTGTGGCGAGGGGAGGGGAGTACATTGAAGGGGAGCATTCAATTGTAGAATAATTTTTAAAATAAAACTCTTTTTCATAAGCAGTCTCGTTATTTAATAGCCAGACCTCGTATGTACGTTTTTAATTTAGTGTTGAGATTTGATATTTTGTTATTACTTAATCATATTCTATAAATAATTCAATAAAAAATATTATATTTAGATTCGCGTTGGCACAAAAATATAATGCATATACTAAAATACATGCAAAAGTCGTGTACAACTTTATAAAAATGTAAACTTGACATGTATGCAGATAATCTGAGTTTCGGTTATAGACCTGATTATATATGTAGAAACCACAATTAAATTTTACATATGAGAATCTACAACATCTAGAGGAATTCCTAGAAAAATGAATTCAACACTGTTGTAAATTGATTTCCTTATTTTTTAGATAGTTATAGTATTTTTTAATTATTAATTCCAACATTTTAATTCTACTGTATCTTTAATTAACTTTCATTAATAAATCTATAAAACTAATATACTTCAAACTAGTATACTTCATGTCATTACCTTTCAAATATTTACATTCATTTTTTTTAGATTGTTTCAACATTTTCATATATAGATAATATTTCAGCATTTCAGTATATTATTTTTAGGATTTGTAGTCAATATAATTTATTGTTCAATTTCTCTGAATACATCTGCATAAATATTAAATATATTTGTATTAGCTTTTATTATTTTTCATTATTTTTTATTTATTTTTATTCATTATCTTTAAAATTAATAGTATTTCAATATTTAAAGTATTATTTATGTTGAAATGTTTTCAATAACATTTCAGTTATTTTCATCTTATTTCAATAATTTTACTAATAGTCAATTTCAGCGATTTTAGCAATTTATTTCTATCAAGATATGTGTTAGTTATTATTGGAAGCATGCTCTTCGCGACTGTGTTTCGCCATGTTCACCATACAATAGTTGGGTGACGTCGAGCGGTCTCTACTCGCTAAATTGCGCCGGCGCACGCGGATTTACGAATTTCTATTAATTAACGTTTCATTAATTCATTTATTCAAAAATTCGAAAAACAATAAAAGACTTATAAAGGATTTATAAAGGACTTACCTTTTATTTGATTTAATTTGCTCTATCTAATCCCGAGAGATGACAGGACAAATAAGTACTACATATTGATTCTATTTTTAATTGTGCAAAATACAATAGTAAAATTTTTTTGTTTTTATTTTCACACACTTCAGTACACTAATAAAAGTATTCTTTAATTAAATTCTTCTGTAGTCAAAAGGTATTTTTTCCTTGCGAACAAATGAGTGAACAAAAACAATATATATAGAACAATGCCGACGTTCTTTGCTGCAAATGCCGCGCAATGTGCATTATGTGCGACATCGCACCAAATTGCGGTCAATCTATATGAAAGATGAAAAGAGATAGAGAATGCGAAAAGATGGGGAAGGGAAGAAAAGGATAACGAAAAAATGAAAGAGAAAAAGAGTGATGAAGCTTTGTACTTTCTGGCACTTACAGTACCCCGAAGTCGTACCACCGGCAGTCACGTGGCGAAGTGTGCGTGTCCTTTGTTCCGATCTCAGCCCCTCTCTTTTGATTTTTGTGTCTTCTTTCTGTCTCTTTTACTCACCCTTCAATCGTCACAAATAGGATCGCCGCGATTTAATGTACGAGGACACGTGTACTAAATAGGCTTGGTTGCCCAAAGGCTGTTTGTGTTAACGATGAATCTCAGATATTGTGAGATTTACCCATGTTATAATTTGACGACAAATTTTTACCGCATCGATGCCTTTCTCATTTTGCGAAAATTAGAAGATATGTGTGAACAAGAAAAAATATATGTTAATATGCATTTATATTTTATTATTCTATCAGCACTTTTAAGTTTTTGTTTATTCTTTATTACCCTCGCTACTACCACTACTACCTTAGATTTTAATCAGAAGTGAGAAAATACACTAAAAAAGAAATTTGTTGAAAAATGCGAAATTTGTTTCATATAACTAAATTAGTTGGTCCAATACGAACAACTAAATATGTAAAAATACATAAAACATCAACAAATCATCAAATGGTGGAATAAGATTTTTATTCTTCAGTATGCTAGATATATTAAGCTGTTTGCTTAAGATTCTCATAATATCCCATCCTTCAATTTCATGTCATGTGAAAGTGGATCTTTGTGTGCTTTTATAAATTCTTGTAATTTATTGATGCTAAAAAATGAAATCTTTAAGTTCATCACTGTTCAAACAATTAAATCTCTCTGAAATCTTAGGAGCATAAGGAACAGTAAAGCATGAAGGCCGTACAATCTTTTCATTGCTATCGTTATTTTATAGTGAGTTAGATTTAATAAGTAGATACTTCAGACGTTTATTAATATTGTCAAAAATGTATTTTGGATAATCGTTTTCTAATAATCTTTCTAATAATCTTTTTGATAAAAGTATCTATTAGGGGACAAAGTTCTAATGATCTTGACTTTGACATGTTATCAAGTAAGTGACTTCCAACAAGTTTTAACCGTCCTTCGTTAAAAAGTCATTAACAAAAAAAGTTTGAAAAAATAACGTTTTATTTCTGTTTAGGGATGCACAACTTTCACGCAAAGCGACTCCCACCCCAATCTCCTCTCCCTTCCTGTTTGGAGGCGCACAACTTCCACGCGAAACAACTCCCACCCCATCTCCCCCCCCCTTCGCCTGTTTGGAGACGCATGACTTTTACACAAAGCGACTCACATCTTATCTCCCCCCCTCCTTCTTCTTAGGGGTTCATTTTGTTCCTTCATCATCAGTTTAATTTTGTACTTTCTTGAGGTTTGTTGATACGCGAGCACACGTTCCTCATTATGGATCACGTGAAAAGCATTATGTACATCAAGCATTATGTATTGAATTCTTATTTAAAAAAATATATAATTTTGACAAAAGAATTGATTTTTTTTTTTAATTATGAGTGTAATATATCTATCGGATGCTTTAAATATTGAATAAAATTGTGTCGAAATAAGATATTATTTTTTCAAACTTTTTTTGTTTTAATAACTTTCTAACGAAGGACGAGCAATGGCTAAAACTTGTTGGAGGTCACTCACTTGACAACAAGGTGAAGGTCATTTGGAACTTGGTTTCCTAATTGATACTTTTACCATATTTTTATTATCAAATAAAAGTTTTCTAAATGGAATTTAGAATTCAAAAGCAAAGATATTCTGTCGACTAATCCAATAACCGTTCTTTTTTATGTAATCGGATGATAAGATAAAAAGTTCAAATATGTCCCAGAGAAAATTGATTATGGAGCCAATTAAACTCAACGTCGTTATCGTTAATAATGAGGGTAACGTCTAAAAAATTCGTTCTCTCCGATCTCCATAGTATCCTTAGATGCTAAAAATTAAAAGCATTAAGAATAGTATTAATCATAGTTGTAGGTACTATCATAATCAGATCATCCATGTGTTTATTGTATAATAAAACAGAAATCAAATATGTACTAAAGCTCTGCTTTCCAATTCTCCTAGAACAAGATCTGCAACGACAGGCGACATCGGCGAGTCTTTGGGAGTCTTTCCAAAATTTTGTTTATAAATAACACTGTCAAAAGTTAAAAAAATTGAATAGCATTAAAACAAATTGAACAGCAAAAATAAATTTGTCTTAAGTAAACAACAATCTCTGGAAATAAACTGCCAATTATCATTTATACAATCTATTGCATATTTAATCAGGATATTGTAAAGAGTACAACTACATCTGAAATTAAAAAATAATCATCATTTAAATGAGTATCATTGAGTCTATTAACAAGTTGAAAGCTAAAGGGTGTCCCAAAATTAACGCAAGATTTGAATTAAATAGAAAACACAGTTTTTAGTCTTTTGATTGTTATTTTTTTATTGAATCATAAAGTACATAGGATAGGGTTATTTGTGGAATAACACATCGGGCAAATGGCCTCCACGGCTTTTGCATGCACATACGCACTCGTTTGTCGAAATTTTCCATGACCATTTTGCATAAATGTGGCTGAATTTCGTTGATGCAGCGTTGAATCTCCTCCTTTAATGTACGGGTGGTTGTGGGCTTGTTGGCATAGACCTGTGATTTCAAATAATCCCATAAAAAGAAATCTAATGGTATTAAATCACACGATCTAGGGGGCGATTTTGGCGATTAACAAAGCCATCAAGGTGAAAATGTGCTTCATCGCTTAGGATGATTTTGCTCAAAAAATCAGCATCCATTTGTTGATGTTCAATAATCCATTTTCACGCTCCATTTTCACTAACCCTAAACTGTCAGCTGTTAAATTGTTTTTTTTTTTGGGTTGCCAACACTTTACTGCACAAATGGCGGCAAATTCAAATCTTGCGTTAATTTTAGGACACCCTTTATTTTGCATATGGCTATCAGCTTTAAGTATCGTGTTTACAATTATTTTATGTAGAAGGACTGCCAAAGAATACAAAGGACTATTTATTGAACGGACAATTACATGGAATGGATAATCTAGTTTGTGTCTTTCATTTTCAGAAGGGCACAAGCTCTTAGAGGTGTCCCATCGCTGCATAATAACATTCTGTATGTAGAAATTGAGATATAATCTGCATCTCACTATTTTATTAGCATTATAAACGTGTTATAAAATTTGTTGTAGGATCTTTTTTGATAATTTCATAAATATCTACATCTTGATGCATTATGCTTACCTTTAAAACATATAGAGGAGACCGGGGCATCATGAGTCACAAAAATTCAAACTCTTAAAAATGTATCTAAATATAAAAATTTTTGTATCATTTTTTAAAATAATTAAAGCATAATGCATATTTTAAAATTTAATAAGTAGATATATATTTAGTAAATGTTTATTAGTATAAAAAAATATATATTTTTTAAGAAATGACCTATGGTGCCTCATACATGGGGTACCATAAGTCACACACAAAATAATAGAATTATGCAAGAAATAAAGATGATGAAAGTTGAAAAATATTTTCAATTAACATAATGTTGTCAATTAATGTTAGTATTTTCAATATTTCACATTCTTAGTATAGTCACTAATACAATAAAATATAATTATAATTAATAATTATTAAATAATAAAAGAATAGAAAGTTATAAGAAAAAAAAGAGAAATGATCATTAATATAAGATAAAAAATTTATTATGATAAAATAAAGTAAATTGCTTAGAAGTATAAACTGTCCTTTTAATACATACACTTTCTGTATTGTCCTATTTCATCATGAATATTTAATGTATGATCCATGTACCCCAATTATGCATTTAATTATACATTTAATAAAAAATTATAAAAAAATAAATATTAGATTATTATTTGTAACGTAGTAAGTTGAAAAAAAAAATACATAGAAACTTGTACCTTATCTTCATGTATGTATCTTCTATTACAAAAACAATATTAAAATATTTTTATGCGGTTAAAAAGTTACTTTTACCGAAAACCATTAATGATCGATTTTTTGATACAATGGAATTTAATCACTGTTACCTAGATAAAAAGTATGGGTAACGAAGTAACAGTCGTATTGTACCAGTAGTCGGTTTAAACCAGTACTCGCAAAGATTTGCACATTTTGGACAAATTTCGGCAAGTAACCTCCACTATCGCTCAAGGTTCGGCGGCCGAGCCGCCGAGCGTTCACGTGACGCTTTAGCTCAGTGTCCCTATATCAGAAATATATTAGGAGCGCACCTTCCGCCAAATTATTATAACTACGTTAAGATATAAGTGTATCACTAACATATAGGAGGCTTCACAGGAATTATACTATCCGCCGAGCCTCGAGTAGTGGTGGGGATCGCTCGCTGGAATCAGCTCGAAATATGCAAATCTTTGCGAGCACTGGTTTAAACATTCCAGATTCTGTTAATCAACCGATGACTCATGGTAACCCATGACCCATGGTGCCTCGGTTTCCCCTAATTGTTTGTCTAATGCGACAGTAATATTGCCTTTGTCAGCACGAATAAAAGTAATGTTATTTTCTAACAAGTAAGGACTAATTAGAACCAAACGTTTATTAGAGCCCTGAATGTTTTTTGCGGAAATAATATATATTCATCAAATACAAAAACTAGTCATACGACCTTTAAGATGGTCATCCTCAGTGATATCATAATATTGATGATAAAATAAATTAAAAATAAAGATATTTTCTACTAGAGAATAATTTTATTAAATAAAATAAAAATGTAAATACATAAAAAAGTATATAATTATACAGACTTTGATTAAGATGTAAGCCAAAAGCATAATTCGATGTAAAAGCCTTGCATATAACATTTCAGTATCAGTTACAATTTCTGAGAATCGCAGTACAACATTCGATGACATGCTATGGTAATGCTAATACAGAGTTGATGACAGTTGATAATCTTATATGTAATCAATAAAATAAAATAATGGGAAAATCTGTTAATATACAAAAATTTATTAAGTAAAATAGAGAAATAAATTCAGATAGTGGAATTTAAGATATAAATTTTAAAATAGAGAAATATATACATAATAAGTGTAAAATTAATACCTTTATAAACGAAAATGTATTGTGTAGTCATAGTATAATAACATTAAATAAAATAAAATTAAGTCAATATATAAAAAAGAGATTAGCGTGTAAGCAAATGCGACAGAGATTGTTACTGTCTAAAATAAGAGTTATATGAGAGTTAAATTAAAGAAAGAAGTATATTGGTATGGAAAGAGTAAAAATAGGAGTGGGGAAAGAAAGGGAACTAAGAAAGGGAAAAAGATTGTATAATATGAAGTATAGGATTCAGGTAATGATTTCATGTCATTCTGCCTATCATTTAAGCCCTGTTTTTGTCTTTTAATATGAACCATTTCTAAAATTAATCTTTTATTATAAGATGATTCACTATCTAAAATTTTGACACTGTTCCAATCAAAATCATAGTTAAACTTAATTCGGTGGTCAGAAATAACAGGAGATCCTGTTTTTTTTATATCTAAATTATATGTTTATTTAAGGGGACGTTGGAGCGGCCAAATTGCCGGGATTGATATAAATCTCCGAATTTACTGAACGAAATAAAAAATCCTTTTAGGATTAAAGTAGACGCAAAATTTGGCCATGGTGCAATATATTTTGTACTAAAATCGGAAAAAAGTTAAAAACTTACTTTTTCAACTAGTAGAGGTTGTCACCTGACGTAGATATTTCCTTAATACAAAAGTTTTATAGCTCGTATAGACCACACGATAGTATACCACGCAGCGCATAACATGCACTGAGTTTACAAAACTGAGATTGAAAGCTTAAAAAATGATATTTATATCGAATTACAAGTCATATACATTTGCTTACTAAATGAAGACTCGGAGTGATCAAGAATTGTGTCTAGCAATAGGTATTCGATCTTCTAAGAAATGACGTTGCAATATGTTAGATAAGGCTAGATGAATGAGCAAGACATAACGAAATAAGTATAAGAAATGAATAAAGGTATGACTATTATCGAATTTGGAATTACAAAAAGTCTGTACTATCGACTTCGATCAAGTTCGACCGTTGATCCAGCATCTCTTTAATCTAGTTTTTAATTTTCTTTTGGTCTAATCAAAACATAGCCTTACAATTTTTAAAAGAGTTTATATAAACTACATCTTGGAGGGAGTATAAATTGAGGTGATCTGTACCTCTTTTTATATAATTTTTTAAAGTATTAGGAATAGAATAAGATAATTTGCAACCAAGTTTGAGAGCTATAGGCATAAATTTTTCAGAGACAGACTTAACATAAAGTACAGTAAAATATTTATCTTTAAATTTGTGTTTTTTTATGTAAATGGAGATTATTATCTGTTTTATTTTTATTGTGAATATGATAATTAATTCTTTTTTGTATAGTGGAAAAAATAAAGTGAAAAGAATAGCCATTATCTAAAAAAAGTGTGAATAGTGTCAATAAAATTTTTTAATTGAAACTTATGGTAAGATAATAATATAATCCTATCAACTGCGCCATAGATAATATAACTCCTCTCTTATGACACAAAGGATGATGGGAATAGAAACTCAAAAATTAACTTGAAAATAGTTTAGGATACTTATCAAAAATGATTTTATTTTGATCAACAATGACAGTAGTGTCTAAAAAATTTAATTTCCCATTATCCCCAATTTTCATAGTAAACTGTAATTTTATATGTAACGAAAGTGTTAAAAATGTCATTCAAGGTGTTAGAAGGAGCTGCTAATATAATGTCATTTATATATCTAAAATAAAATGAAAGTTTTGTAGATAATCTATCAATAGATATAATGACTTTAGAACTTATAAAATTATTTCAGCTATAATAGGGGACATTGGGGAACACATAGAGATGTCAAAAATTTGTTTATAGAAATTGTCATTAAATGAAAAATAAGTAGAGTTTAAAATCAAATGTAATGCAATTAAAAATTCGTCTAAAGGTATAGTGATATCACGAGATATACAGGGTGTCCCATTTTAAAGGATCCATTCAAATATCTTAGAAAAACTTAAATCGAAAAATGTTTCAGACAGAAGTTTTGTGACTTCGAGGAGGACATCAGATGATATTATTGGTTTGATCTTGAATGGCGTTGTTAAGGTTAGGGTAAGGTCACTTTAAATTTTTTAAATAAAATTCCCCATTTTTCATTAGATATTGTTGTAGCTTACCTCGAGAGTTTTTCAAAACTCTATAATAAAATATTTTTTTATTAAATATAATACTTTGCGAGTTATAAGACTTAAAAGTTACAATACTGTCGACATTAGCATTGCGCAAGATGTCCGACCGACGGTTAAAATCTCTTGTATATTGTTCAGGATTATCCTGGATATCATTTCATATCAAGATCAAGGTCATTGGAGGTTGTACCTTACCGAATAAAGTTGATATCACAATAGAAAGCGACATAAAAATCATAAATTTGACATGATTTCGACGTCGATCGACGCGAGTTGTATATTTCTAACTGAAATAACTATATATAGCTATTATCTTAGCTAGAAATACATATTATAATCTGCATCGCTCAATGTTGTAATCATGTCAAATTGACGTTGATTTTGTTATTTCGACATCTCTTCGACAGTGCTATAAGATTAAAGAAATATTAATATATAGTGGCTGCGTTCAGCAGAACACAACAGTTTTGCAATCGTTTTATGATTGTCTGCTGAGATAGAACCATTTCTTTAGATCTAAAAGTATAATCCAATCAATGCAAAGAAAACTTCCAACAGTTGCAAAATAAACGTTCTGCTGAACACAGCTATAGTTTATATATGTTACGTATAATGTATAGATTTTTAATACTAGCAGTGAACATTGGAATATAAGAATACTAGCAGTGAACATTGGAATATAAGAATACTAGCAGTGAACATTGGAATATAAGAACATTGGAACACTGCTCTAGAAGCATGAGTCGTCGCATTTCTATCACACAAATGCAAATTACGCTTATGCAAGTTACGCTGCATGTGAAAGCAGCCTTAATGTTGTCGCAATAGCTAAATCAGTCAATAACATTTATAAATTGGTGCAACCAGTTGACACTGCGTTCAAATGCGAGATTAACAGTTTTCAACAGCATAGAAGACTTGGACATCTTAATAGAGAAAGCATGAAATTGCTTTGTGACGAGCATGCAATAAGTCTGGATTTCGACGATCTACATAGATGGACCGCAATGCGAAATTTGTATTCGAGATAAGCAAGCTTCTCAAGCGTTCTCGAAAGCAAGAAAGGAGCTGAGGACTTTTAAATTGTTAGAGTTGATATCTGTGGACCGATGGAACATGCATCGATTGGAGATTTAAAGTACTTGATACTCTTTATAGATAATTGCTCAAGACGTTTAAGTATATATTTCTTGTTATAAATTATTTTATTAAACATAAAGTAAGTGGAATTGAAAACCAATCTAATCGCATATTAGAAGTACTCTAACAAAATTTTTGTGTTAACTTTTTGACTATCTGTTGACTATTTTTTATGAAACTTCTTTTCATAGTCGAGTTTTGACAAGATAAGAGTTTCTGGAATACTATCTAAAATGATTTTATGTAGATAATACGCTAGTAGACGTTTCAAGTTGTAAAATGCTTTTTTAAACATCCCGATATGACAATTTTTGACGAAGTTATTGTATCTTGAAATTTGCATGCAGCTATTGAACAAAATTAGAGTCACTTAAAATCAGCGTTAAAAAAAAACCAAATTCAAATTTCACATATCTCCGCAAAGAATGATCGCGAAGCGATGTACGAAAAAATATTTTAAAGCCATAACTTCTTTAATTGTAAGTAAAATTTAACATTTTCTCTTTAAAATGATTTTTTATCATTATACTACAATTTTTTTTAAGTGATTTAAAGTGAATAGTACATCATGTAGTCTTTTGTCTGAAAATTTCTACAAATTTTGTCGCCGTATTAGCATTATCCGAGGTGTACCCGGGGAGGTTACACGGTCGTATTGGACAATCAAATCGGCATATTCACAACATGAATGTCAACGACTTTAAATGTGCAGAAAGATGATAAGAGGTATGCTTTTAAAGAAATTTGCTGTTAATAGGTAAGAGGCAACGCTAAAGTACATTAGTATTTATATTTCTTGCATTTCGATAAATATTAATTAATAAGATCGGTATACAGAATTATATCTATCATGTCGATGAGATGTAGCGACGTTAATACGCTCTGTGGCCACAATTTCCGGAATGAGAATGCACACAGGAGAAGGGAACTCCCGCCCAAATATTTACTTTCCACACAAAATGACGATTTAATAGATTATATTCATTAAAATCACAAATGAAGTGTTACATGTGTATCAAATTTGAACTTTCGTATGCGTATGTGGCCACGGAACATGTGCATGTTACTACGGAATATGCGCATATTACCACGGAGCATGTTCACATCGTTTAATTTCGTCGGTGTCACATTGCCCGGAATTCATAGTCGGATCTTATATTTAAGATCGTCTTAAGTACAGTACATCTTAAGAGTCATGAGCCAATCAAAGGGCCGCATTAGTGACTTAAGACATTATACTTAAGACGGTCTTAAAATAAGAATCGACTATGAATATTGGCCATTAAGTTTCTTAACCTAAATAGTCGTCAACTTTAACGATTCATATTTCGCTTCGTGGGACAGGGCGACAATTATTTCTGCCAGATTATTTCGTTTCGTGCAAAAACGCATCAAGTGAGTTTAATTTCATGTGGAAATTGAAGATGAGGACCGTATTTTGTATAACTATCTTGTTTCGATTCCCAAATTATACGAAAAATATCTTTTGTAGTTTACAAACTGTGTTCCAGTTGATAAACTATATAATCATATTGTAAGATGCATATAAAAAAATTAATAAAACATTTTTTTGTGTAGATGCTTCTCATAAGAACTTGTTTCTTTTTTCGTCTATATATATATATATCAAAATCATAACAATATTAATTATAATTTATCTTTTTTCTATTATATGACTCTCACATATATAATTCTTTAGATAAAACAAAGCTACAGGCATCTTTTGGACTTGTTTTGATAG
>NW_017304331.1:115029-123858 GCF_001594115.1 Trachymyrmex septentrionalis | reverse complement strand
GAATATTCTTTAGAATCTGTAAAGATTTGCAGCAGAAGAATTTACATGAAAAAATTGCATTAATTTATATTATTTTTTTATGTCCATACAGAAGCAATGGCAGCAAATCTCAATTTTAAATTAACACAAACTATCAAGGAGGCCATTACCAAAGCGTTAAGGTCATCAAAGTAACGACTCCGACAAGATGTGCTGCATGTTGAAAATAATAGGAATAATAGTAATGCAACTCTGATGGTTCAAATAGTGATAATATTGATGAAACCGATAACTTAAACAGTGAAAACGACAGTTAATAACGCTTTCATTCTGCACAGCTATAGTAGATCAGAAATTTAGGATATAATTATAATTATATATTAGTATTACAATTTTATGTTGTATTTTTAAAATTCTTTTATAAAATTTATATATTTTATAAATTTTCTATTTTATGTTTTTGAAATTCTATTTTGCTGTAGATTCTATATATACAATACATGTTCTGATAGGATTTAATACCAAAGATGTATGCGCGACGAACAAACTAATATGTAAAAGAATACTATTATTTATCTAGTATCATTTTCTGTAAAATTCAAAAAAGAAAATAAAGAAAATGTGTTGAATTTATTAATCAATATATATACATATTTTTTTTCCTATCGTTATTACTACATAAATCCGACAAAGCTTGCCAGTATTGTGACGCCAATCATATCGTAATGTGTCGGCAAAACATGCTGCGCACATGCACCGCACTCAATAACTGCAAATATGCCGACACGTCTATCCACAATCGTGAGTGCGCTATGCTGACACAATGCCGACATTTTGCTCTATCTGGGTTATAAAGTAAAGATCTCAGATCTTTAGTCATCTTATTAAACGGACTTTTTGTTACTATTTCATATGTATTTGTGTTGCGTAACATATTTTCGATATTTTTAATATATTTCGCTCTATTTAGTGGAATCGTGATATTACCTTTGATTTTATAAATAAAATGTTTTGATGTTCCCTAATAAACTTTATTGTTTAATTTAATAACTTAAAAATAGTTCTATCTATATCATTAGAGTAGCAATCACTGTGGCGCAGTCTGCTCAGATACATAGTTTGATTTTTTATATAATTCATTTGGCTTAAATCTAAATAACCCTTATTTATTATAATTTATTATTATAATTTATTATAATTTGGAATGTTAATTTTATTTAAAGTTTTATTTTTAAACGTTTTTAAACGTTTTATTTTTACGTTATTTTCTTTTTTTTTGTAAATCGCTTGGTACCTTTAACTAAATTTTAATAAGTCTAAATTTACTTTCGTAAATTGAATAAAAATAAATTATTCAAAATAGGAATTGAATGGTTCGTAATATAAATCCGTAATATAAATCCGTTTATCAATAGGTAATTTATGGATGTTATTTCCAATATCTTTAATAAAATCAAAGATAATATTTAGTTTATTATTTGACGGTAAAGAAAAATTTTCTCCTAATTGTAGAAAAATTTGAAGGTATAACAACAGACGATAAATTAACATACTATTTGTTTCTTGGTGAGGTATATGAAGGGAAAGAGATTATAGGAAGGAAAAATTGGGAGTGAATGCATATTTAATTAGATGACATATAAGGAGAATTATGTTTTTTTGGATACAAAGATAGCAAACTATTTTTTATAATCGTTAATTATCATGAGAATCTGGCTCAATACCAGTACATATTGTGTGATAATAACAAATTGGTCTAATAGTGTTGCTATTGCTTGTTTTCATTATTTCTTTGTTCTGCTTCAAAGATAAGTGATGACATTTTAATAAATTCTCTCCTTCTCCCGTACAAAAAAAAAAGATTTTTCTTGTTTATGGAAAAAATAGTTGCAGATGTAAGTAGGGAGGCAATGCGTTACCTCTCGTGAGAGACGAAACAATTGTGTTTGATAATAATCTGTTTTTCTGTAAGTGTCATTTAATTCTAGTTTTAAAATCTTATCAACAAACTGACTCCTGATATGATCATATCTTCATTGTTAAAAATATTATGAAATTTAATATACTTTTAAATTACAATTTGAACTTAATTTCATAACATTACATTAAATTTAATGTATTTATAACTGAAAAGTATATTTGTATACATTTACATGAAATTTAATATATTTTTCATAAAAATTTATGAAATTTAATGTATACATTCATTAGACTTAAGTAACTACTGTAATTTAATTTTTAGTTTAATCATTCGTTACTTTTAATTTTGTTCATAACTACGAGCTTCATTTATAAAAGAAGCTTACGTAAAGGAAGCTCGTAGTTAAATTTTTAACTGTGTTGTTGATAAATTGTAATTAAAGAGATCAATCTTAACATTATATACATGATGCAAATTTGATGGTATAACGTTGTTAACGATACAATATTTAATAAATCTAGAATGTAAAATATTCTTAGTTAAATTAATACGAAATTTGATCCATAATTTATGTAATCTATTATAATAGCTTCGGGTTCAAAAACAGACCAAATAAATTGAAAATATGATTGTTGAGAATGACTTACAATCAGTATAGCAAAATTATAAAAAAAAGTAAAAACTCTTTTATGTTAAAAGAAAATTGAATAAGAAAAGAGCATTTAGTAGTTGGGCGGGAATTGATGCGCAAAATAAGAATATATTATTTAAAAAATATTGTAGTAGTTTATAATCTAAAATCTCAAGCTTACATATTTCGAGTCATTTTTTAGCCTTCTTCAAAGCGTAAAAAAAAAAAACTTAAAAGACCTATATATTCGATGGTCCAAGCCATGGTTTGTCATAGAGAGTTCATTTAAATCCATCGCAAAATGCTCACTTACATTTGATTGGAAGATCGGAAGAAATAGATCAGAAGACAGAAAGATTCAAGAAACTTTAAATATAAAATTAAATAAAATTAAACTGCGTGTAAGTAAAAAATAGTAATAAAAATGCTTCACGATAAAAAGAAGAAAACTCACGAACGTTGGCAACATCACAAACTAATGATCGTAATACATATTCAAATTTAATTTTTGTATTCAACAATTAATATTTCGCTTTGCAGGGCAGAACAATGTTTCTTCTTGCTAAATTCGTTCGTTTCGTGCAAAAACACGTCGAATGAGCTTAGTTTTGTCAAAACTGGACGTAAGAGAACTAAACTTGTAACATTTATCACTGAGGTAAATCTCTTTAAAGAAATGAAATATTATCATTCTTTTTCAAGAAGTGAAATATTTTTTTTCAAAACTGACTGTATTTTCTTTTAGGGTGAGATTTAATTCCAAAAAGTTTGAGAGTAGGTACTACAAGAATCGTCACTAAATGGGTCATATGCTAGCTGTGATTAGCCTACTATTCTCATTCATTTCTTAAAAACATTAACAGTATACAATAATAAAGACAGATAAACAAAAAGAAATCTGTTGGACTTTATTAAATAAGTACTAAACTTACTATCTGATTAGAAATCTAAATATCTCAGACAATCATATGCAATTATAAAACAAAAACTTTAAGAATAAAAATATTTTTTGCGTGTGCGATTTTTTAAAATTGTGCGTAACTTCTAAAGGGTGGGCCATCTATTGGTACGTTTTTGAATTTCGTCGTATGGCAACACCAAACGAGCTACAGACCCGAAATTTTGACAGTTTATTAGTCATACCGTCCGCGGCACGAAACAACATGTTTTCTCTTGAAGAGCGTTTTGAAATTTTAAAAACTTATTTTCAAAGTCAGTGCTGTGTCGCCGAAACTGTACGAATTTTGAAAAGAAATATGGGTCGTGATAGAGCACCCACCGAAGGAGCTATACGCAAATTGGTGAGGAAAGTTCGTGAGAAAGGGATGTTAGTGGATGACAGAAGTGGTCCCAGAGCTCCAAAATGTCCATATGTCCATAGTCCAAAATGTCATTAATAATTGGGGTGACCGAATGGCATACTGTAAGGCCAGTAGAGGGAGCCACATGAACGAAATCGTTTTTCATTCTTGACGCGGATACTTTTAGCTTCACAACAAAAAAAAAATTAATAAAAAATATCAATGTATGCTCATTTGATCGCATTTTTAAAAACGTACCAATAGATGGCCCACCCTGTATTATGTGATATGTTCTCATCAAGATGTTACAGCATATATGGTGGAAATATATAAGGCGAGATAGTTCCATGGATATACAGTCATCCAACATGTAATGACTGCTTTTTGACCAATCTAATGTTTGCCCCAAATGTAAAGCAAAAATTTGATTGGTTGTTCTATTCTAGTCTAGCAGCCATTATGCGCAGTATTTCACCTTGTATATTTCCAGCATGTTACAACAGACTAAGCAGCAGTCGCTGCTGCGTGCTCAGACATGTTCATGCGTGTCTTGCGTGTTTTATTTTAGCCTCGATTATTCTGCTCTTCTATAGTCTACTGACTCCGGTCTCTCATTTAAAAAAAAAAACAAGATTTTATTAAAATATCTAACTATAATAATATAGAAACTTCCAAAAAATATATATAAAGCTCTCAAAATAAAAATAATGAAAAAATATATGGGGAATGAGAGCGTCAATACAGCGCGGAAATTAGTGCACAATTATAACAAGAAACTATGTTGGATAGGTAATTCTCGTCGATGTCTTGATAAATAGTCTGCAATGTTGGAAAGTATTCTACGTGAGAAAGTATTCTACGAGAGGAGTATATCTCTACTGTCAGGTTGAGAGTTGCTAAAAAATTATCTCTTCGCTGTTAAGCCAAGTGACTAACTGAAGAGAGCAATGTGCAAAACGAGTTGCGTTGTTATTAAAATATATGTATTTATTCAACTCACCCTCTGTCTCCGTAGATCACAATCAATTATTCCAAGCGTAACACGTCAATTTTATAAGAGAATACCCAAATGTTTAAGTTATTGTTATAAAGAAAATAAATTATAAAAGATTATAAAAATTATTAAAAGTGTTATCCAAATGGAAGTAAAAAAAGTAAATCATTAAATTTCTTATTCTGAGAATTATGTCCACACAGATTAATACATGGCTGTTATAATGTCAAACTTAAAAACAATAATTAAACAAGCTAAAGGCAAATACACAAAGTCACTACTTACATTTCTCTAGAATGCTCACATACGAGTGGTGCAAAAACTCCGTATCTGATTGGAGATTCAAACTATTGGTTTGCAATTTAATATCCAACATTTCAGATATGAGAACTTGAAGGGAGTCTAATGGACTTTAATAAGCCTTTATTTTGTTAAATTGTGTCCTTCAAGTTCTAATAAGAGTGTCGTCTATAAATTACAATGTCGAGATTATGATACAACCTATAGTTGGCAAACGGTTCATTAAAAACGAGAATAAAGGAGCACAAAAATCAAATTAATAGAAAAACTTCTTGTTAATCTGTCATCACTCAGCATAGGTTGAATCACATGAATTTGAATGGGATAATGTCAAAATCTTGGACATAAATAGAAAAATAATTGAACAAAAGACTCATCTCTAAAATGTTGAATATTAAATTGCAAATTAATAGTTTGAATCTCCAATCAGATACGGAGTTTTTGCACCACTTGTATGTGAACATTCTAGAGAAATTTAGTAGCGACTTTGTGTATTTGTTTTTAACTCGTTTTTAATTATTGTTTTTAAGTTTGACATTATAACAGTGATGTATTGATCTGTGCAGACATTGCTATCAGAATAAGAAATTTGGCGGTTTACTTTTTTGACTTTTATTTGGGTAACACTCCTAATAATCTTTATAATCTTTTATAATTTATTCTCTTTATAATAATAACTTAAAAATTTTTATATTCTTTTAAAAATTACGCTTGGAATAATTGATTGTGATCTATGGAGACGGAAGGTAAGTTGAATAAATACACTTATATTTTAATAACAACGCAACTAATCGATTTGCACATTGCTCTCTTCAGCTAGTCATTTAGCTTAACAGCGAAGAGACAATTTTTTGGCAACTCTCAACTTAACAGTAAGGATGCACTTATCCTCTGGTCTCACGTAGAATATTTTTCCAATATTGCGAACTATTTGTAAAGACATTGATGAGAATCCTATCCAACATTTTGCAAATTATTATATAAGACATTAAAAAAAATTTTGTCACAACTTACTGAAGATAGTTTGAAGCAAACCAAAACGTCCAAAGAAATTTTTGTATCCACATTGTAGTACAATATATTATGTGAATTAATTGAAATTCTTGTTATAATTACGCACCAATTTCCGCTCTGTATTGATGCTCTCATTGTAGTACGAGATCCCACCGCGAGTTGTTAAGGGCAACACTAAATCGCAAGAGTGCCTTAAAAAAAGTAGTCAGGAATATCATTAATTTCAACTTACGACTTACGAGAGAAGGAGCGAGCACGTGGCTCTGGGCGGTGAACAAGGACGCAGTAACTGACAGTCACAACACAAACGCGCACACGTTCAACCGTCAGTTGCTGCGTTCTTGTTCACCGCTCGGAGCTGCGCGCTCTCTCTTTTTCTCGTAAGTCGTAAGTCATAATTGACGATATTCCTGACTACTTATTTTTAAACACCCTTGCGGTTTAATGTTGCTCTAAACACGAACTTCGATTTTTTTTACATTTCATCTGCATACGCGATAAGTGTAAAATAAACTCGCGGTGGGATCTTGAACTATTGCCCATATATTTTTTTTTATTGTATAATAATACATTGCCTCTCCAATTTTTAAAGAAATCAAATCACAGTTATTATTAGGATGACATCAAAGTTTGTACTCAAATTGTCTTAAGTTTAATCAACGAGTTAATAATTAAAATCGAGCAGTTGTTTTTTAAACGCTTACCGATGCGTTGCAACTTGTATAATTTCGGTTCACTCACTGAAATTTTCTCTTAATTCTGGCCAAAACTGAAATCAAATCAAAACCATGATTTTTTACCAAAACTGACTGAAACCGAAATTGAAATTTCGGTCGAAACTCTATTCATAATTGTATCCATCTATTTGTGTACATTTTCGACATCAAAAAGAACGCTTCTACACTCTCTAAAATAGAATGTTTTTATACTAGTATTAAGGTACTTGAATGTTATTTGGGATAAATCAAATGTTTTCCTAGTTGATTATAATGGAGAAAAAAAAAAGAGAAAAAGCCATTTTTTTTGTTTTTTAAAAGATGAACATTATTCTGGCCTTTTATTTTCGTTCTTATAAATAGAGAAACTTATACATCACATTCACACAAACAAGCACGCACGCACGTACATGCAATCAACATGAAATAAAGAAAACAGATGTAAATTTGACGTCATTTTCGGGTCTGTTGTCATAACACATCTATATTAAATGTAATACACTCATTAATTTTCCTATTCTGTTGTATTATATAAAGCTCCTCATTAAATAATTATTCTCTTAACTCAATTCCTTTTATTTATGCAAATGGAGAAGAAAGTATTTCAAGTAAATTTATAAACAACACTCAATATATTTTTAGGAAACCAGGGTAATATTTTTGATAACGAATATATTTATTGTAGTTTTATAATAGCCATATAATTTAGATAATATTAAATTGTTTAATAATTTAGTAATATAAAATTATACTTCTAATTTTGACTTAAAATTACGTTTCAAAACGAAGCAATAATCGACGCGTGCTTCAAAAGTACTAAGATAAAATGTATAAAACTTACAGAAATTATTGTTAGACGTAAGATATCCCATGAGATAGCCGAAGGATCAATTCATTAATTTTATATTACACATATGTTAATTGCTTTTTACTTATTAAAATATTACCTTTATTTATTTGTGTTGAAAAATGCGTCCCTTTTGAATACTATAAATGTAATATTTACTGTTTTCCTTTATGCACACGCTCAACATCAATATAACAACGCATCATTTTTTTAGTAATTGCCAAATGGCCCAATTGGAAAATCTAAGACGCCCCTTCTTCTGCGATCACAATTAAAGGGACAATAGCGTGCAGAGCTCTGTGAACTTGAACCAACACGATATAAACATACACGTTGGAATTAATGATACACTATTTAGTTACGCGTCAGTTGATTTTCCCAGGGCAGTTGCTTTGTGAATTTAGAAGGCAGAAGAAGGGGAACCATATCTCTTTCAGGGGATCCCAGACGCACCAATATGTCACTGTAGCTAATTTTAGGGGCCGACTTCCCGCCATCAACAACTCAAGTGCTTTTGAACCTCACAGATGAAAAGAGGGCATATCATATATAGTAAATCAATGGTCAATGTCAAATCCAACTTTCTGCACGACTTTCGTATCAACGCCCACTGTCCCTACCGCTTGCATTTGAATAATAAACTTACGAGCACACGTAATTACAGTAATTAAGGTCATATGTCTTTGTTTCAAGAGCTGTATTGAAAAAATTTTAATTTTGATTCGGCAGAAGCTACAATCTTGTGTATGTATCTTTTGAGACAGATCGCTATTGTACAGTTTCTAAGACAATCACCGTTTTAACCATTATAACTAAAGGAGATTGGATGCAAACGAAATCGCATGATGGTATTTGATAATACAAAATGCATGATATCAGTACAAACTTACCTCTGTAAAAAAAGGTAAAAGAAGGCGCTAAAAATAAGCTTTTTGAATAGAATCTAAGTGATACGTTACGTATCTTTTATTATTCCAACTCAAGTAAAAGTAGTTTTAATACTTCTTCAAAGATATTCTTATTGAAGATTCTTTTATTCCAATCCAGGTAATGAGCTTTAATTTTCAGTCAAAAATTACTCCTTGAAAAAAACTGTTGTACCAAATTAAAAATTAAAATCCAAATG
>NW_017304331.1:113703-114929 GCF_001594115.1 Trachymyrmex septentrionalis | reverse complement strand
AATTAATCAAATCATATTAAAAATAAAACCTAAGTGATACTGTCTTGGTTACTTAAAAAATTATCTTTTTAAAAAAGATAAAAGAAGACGCTAAGAATATACGTGCTCTTACACTTCTCGGATAGAACCTACTAGTGGTACCGAATACGTTACGTATCTTTTTATTATTCCAACTCAAGTAGTAGTAGTTTTATCCCTACTTTAAAAATATTTCTACTGAAAGTCCCCTTATTCCAATCTAACAAGAGAAGATTCACAACTGTCAGTGTCCGGAACCGATTTGATTCTCTATGAGATATGTTGTTAAACACGAAAACCTAAGAAACACGTATTTTTTTATACGTGCGCTAATTCATGTTTAAGGAGGGGGAGAAACAGCTCTTTAAAAAAAAAACGATATTTTTCTTTCAAGACTAATATCGTCGGAAATATAAAAGATAGAAAAAATTTTTAAACAAAAGTTGTACGGTTTCAAGAGTACTTTAAAATTATCAATAAAAAAAATTTTATTTAACAATATCCCCACCACCCATAATTTTCTTAAATTAAAAAATTTTTGTTTACGAAATTAAAGATTATTTACAATATGATTGGAAACAAGACCGTCTATATAAATATTACAAATCTTAAAAAATTTGGGAGAATTTGGGGGGATTATTTGTTTCAGATTGATTGTGTGAATCCGATAATTTCATCGGCTCTCAATTTATTTCTGAAATATTAATTCAATTTAATTGAATGTATATTAGATAGTAGTTCAACATCTTAACACTCGGACCGGGAAGGCGCTTTGTATTTAAAGTTGTAATAAAGATTATTTTTTTACAAATTCAATTATGTATAATAAAGTTATATTACAACATATTATTTTTGAGAATTAATTATTAATGCTTCCGTATATATTGTACGTAATCCATGCTCATATGCGCAAAAGTAATTGTCGTCAGAACAGTAAAATATATGAAAACTTGAAAATATGAAAAGATGTCTTAAGTAAAATTTGCATAGTTTTCTATATGCTTTATTATATATGTATTTAAATTTTATATACAATATATATGTATGTATATGTATTAGATTTTCTAAATATATAATATTTTTAAGATATATATATATATTATACATATTAACCCTGTTATTATTTCATTGACATTTATGCTTAAATTCTAAACAAAATTGTAAGATTCGTAACATATTCTCGTAAGATTTATAAGAATTTTGAAGTG
>NW_017304331.1:111836-113428 GCF_001594115.1 Trachymyrmex septentrionalis | reverse complement strand
GTATTTAATATATATATATATATATATAAAGTATATTTAAATTGTTAGAAAATCTTGCTTCTGAATTGTCATGTGTAATGAGAAATATAAGAAATAATCTTCTAAATCACGTATCGGATATCAGAGTCGTGACATATTTTTCAAAAAAAAGATAAGTTTCTTGGAATAGATGATAGGAATAACTGTGCAATAATATAAATTCATATATACATTCAAGATAATTATAATAAATGGACAGTATAAGAATATTCACATAGCAGTCTTACGTTCAGTTAGTGCAGTCATTTTGTTATAATCATATCTATACAATTTGTTAAATTGTTTTTATATTACGATACAAAGCAAAGTTTAACATTTTTAGACATGATTATCAATCCACTTAATATTGTTAGGCTTTTATTAGCATCTATAAGTTCAGTATATCTAACAGCAACACCAGTTACTGAAGCAGAAATAGAGTTAAAAGAACACATACAAAAATTACTGTTTAGCATTTTTAACTATAATAGAATTTAAATTTATTTGGATTAAAAGTAACAGAAGAATTTATCTCGATTATCAAGAACTTTATAAATTATATAATTCTAAAATAATTGAAGATGACGAAGAAGCATGGAGTAAAGATAATTTAAATTCTCATCCTTAATGTTCAAATGATGACGCAGACTTTGACAGTTCTTATAAAAGACGAACTGTTGAATATTAGCGTAATTGGGATATTAATGAAAAAAATAACAACAAAAGGAATCGTTCACTAAAATCAGTGCAAAATAAATTTAGAAGAGTTTTATCTGAACGTCAATTAAGACGATGGGAAGAACAATTACATTCAGGTGAAAATCGTATAGAAAAATTATCTTACATCTCCAAATTTACACATGATAAATTTACTACAGCTGTTGAATCAGGATTCATAGTTCATGATATTAATTTACAAAGATAGACTTTACAAGAAGAAATAGAAAATTTAAATCCTATATTTAAAGCATCTCATAGTTGAGTATTAAGATTCAAAACGTCCCATCAAATTGTTTCGAAAAAAATTACGAAATTTGTAACTAGAAGAACAATAGAAGATTTACAGAAAAAGTACAATTTACAAAATACAGCTGATGATTTTCTAAAAACAGTGAAACCACTTATCGAACAGTTTGGATCTGAAAATATTTTTAATTCTGATCAAAGTGATTTCCAATTGGAAATTTATTCTGAAAGATTATTGTTCTAATCAAGGAATAAAGGAAATAGAGTATGATGTGCAATCTATATTATCAACAACACACTCATACACCAGACAACCAATAATATCGTATATTGGAAAGTTGCTGTTATTTTGTTGTCTTTATTTATTGTATTAAAAGAAACTAATGGTATATTTGGATCAAGAGTACAAGAAATACATCTTATTTACACCATTAAATGTTATTGTAAAGGCATCTAAATCTGGTAAAATGACTTCAGATATTTAAATAAACTTTCGTTTACAATAAATTTTCAGATACTGTTTTACTAGTAAAAAGTGAATATAAATTTGCATAAACAAATGATATATAATTATAATCTCTGTGTTATCTCTATGATATATTAGGTGA
>NW_017304331.1:107354-111736 GCF_001594115.1 Trachymyrmex septentrionalis | reverse complement strand
AAAATTACGAAATTTGTAACTAGAAGAACAATAGAAGATTTACAGAAAAAGTACAATTTACAAAATACAGCTGATGATTTTCTAAAAACAGTGAAACCACTTATCGAACAGTTTGGATCTGAAAATATTTTTAATTCTGATCAAAGTGATTTCCAATTGGAAATTTATTCTGAAAGATTATTGTTCTAATCAAGGAATAAAGGAAATAGAGTATGATGTGCAATCTATATTATCAACAACACACTCATACACCAGACAACCAATAATATCGTATATTGGAAAGTTGCTGTTATTTTGTTGTCTTTATTTATTGTATTAAAAGAAACTAATGGTATATTTGGATCAAGAGTACAAGAAATACATCTTATTTACACCATTAAATGTTATTGTAAAGGCATCTAAATCTGGTAAAATGACTTCAGATATTTAAATAAACTTTCGTTTACAATAAATTTTCAGATACTGTTTTACTAGTAAAAAGTGAATATAAATTTGCATAAACAAATGATATATAATTATAATCTCTGTGTTATCTCTATGATATATTTTATATTTTAAGAATCTCATAACAGTCGTAAAATAGTTATTAATTTAATATTTATATTTCTTACAGAACATTTTAAAATGTGATTAGAAGAAGCTTATTTTCCAAACATTGATTCTAATAGCGTTCTTCTTATCGATTCATGACATGAGACTAGACATTGTCCCAATATTATTTCAGATTTAACACCTGCAGGAAAACATATTACTACTATGATTATACCGAAAGGCACTACAGAAAAAATACAATCATTAAATGTTTACGGATTTAGAATTTGGAAAAATGTTGCTAAAAGATTTTCAGATATTGTTTTACTATTGAAAAATAATATAAATTTACATAAAAGAAATAATATAATAAAATTACAATCTCTGATACATAATCAATTATCATCTCCGCGATATCACAACTTATTTAAATATTCGTGATTTAAAAGTGGTTATAAAAACAAAAGACCAGAAGAATTTGAAAATCTAGTAGAATTTAGTTTCGATCAAAGTTCAATAACGTGTGATATTGAAAGTTGCAGTAATATAACTGTAATAAAATGTTCATGGTGCAAGAAGTTATTATGTTTAAAACATTTTTTTTCATCGAATATCATTATTGTAATAAATATAATGAGTAAACGATATAAAATATAAATTTATTGTACACTGTGCTAACACTATTGTGCTAACATTGGCAATATATCTTTATGTACTTTAATAAAAGTGTTCAATTTATTGAAGTCTTTGTATACAAATTTAATTAGCGGATTATTTTTAAATACTTTCTTAATTTTCTCAGAAATTGTAGGAATGAATGGAATTGTGAAATACTTATTTAATTTAGCATTACTATTTTGATTTGGGGGACTTTTCTGAATTTCCCTCGTTGTTATTTAATTATAATCAAATTTGGTGTGTAATTATTTATACAATTAAAAATTAATTATATAGGATATTTATTAGAAGAGAGAATATTAATATTAAGTTTAAAATTTTTTTCTTGAAATTCGGGATGAGGCAAAAACTATATCTTATTTACGAGGGCAAATCAATAAGTTTTTAGAAAAACATAATAAAACACATTTTTTCGATCAATTTATTTTTATTTCTCAACATAATCTCCTTTCAGCTCGATACACTTGATCCAACGATTCTACAACTTTTTCAAGCCGTCCGAATAATATGATTTGTCCAATCCTTTAAAATAAGCCTCTGTTTCGGCGATGAGCTGCTCTCTGGTGGTGAATCTCTTTCCTCCGAACCATTTCTTCAGGTTTGGAAACAGGAAATAGTTGGAGGGGGCTAAATCTGGTGAATATGTTGGATGGGGAAGCAATTTGTAGCAGAATTCGTTGAATTTGGCCATCAGTACCGGGCACGTATGAACCCGTGCATTGTCTTGATGGAAGAGCACTTTCTTCTTCATTTTCTTCGCCAAATGGGGACGTTTTTTCTTTAAAATATTGTTGAAACGGTCCAATAAGACTGCATAGTAATCGCCATTGATCGTTTGGTTCGATGAAAGGTAATCGATATGAATTATACCATCCCAAAAAATTGTGGCCATTACCTTTCCGGCCGACTTCACGGTTTTCGCCTTCTTCGGAGCTGATTTACCCGGTGAAGTCCATTGTTTTGACTGTTCCTTCGTCTCGGGTGTGAAGTAATGGATCCATGTTTCGTCCATAGTAATGAATCGGCGCAGAAATTCATCTATATTACGTTGAAACATCTCCAAACATTGTTTTGAAATCGTCACACGGTCGCGATTATAATCCACAGTGAGCAAACGCGGCACCCATCTTGCCGATAGTTTTTTCATACTCAATTGTTCATGCAAAATTAAAATCACTGTGCCATGTGATATGCCTGTGGCCTCAACAAGCTCACGCACTTTCACTCGTCGATCAGTCAAGACAATATCGTGGACTTTATCGATGATTTCTGGCATAGCAGCCTCAATTGGACGTCCCGAACGAGGTGCATCACATGTGGATGTACGACCATGTTTAAATTCATTCACCCAATTGTATACAGGTGCAAACGCTGGTACAGATGTGTTATGAACATTATCCAACTCGGCTTTGATTTTTTTCGGCTTTCTTATTAAACCTTTTATATGTTTGATCACTGCACGAAACTCGTTTTTTTCCCATTTTGCAAAAAATACAAAAGTTGTTCGCTTTAATCGTCTACAGAAATAAAACCACGCGATGAATTCCGCTCAAAATTTGACAGTAATCAGCTGAAAGGTGCTACTTGTAAAAAAGTAATGTGACATGACACTGCGAGTGCCCTCTGACAGATCTTCTAAGAAGTTATTGACTTGCCCTCGTATTAAAAGCCACATTAACAGGAACAGCTCTCAACTCTCGATTATAACCGAACACAGAATGAACACAGAATACGATTTTGATTGGAACGAAGTTAAGATTATTACGAGGATGAGGAAAAAGTATTAAATAAGAGATTGATCTGTGAAATAATTTTTATTCACAAATAGAAACAAGATCTAAATTTACAGAGAGACATTATTAGACCCGTTATACCGTGACCTTTTTTCGATGTCATGATTCTGCCACCTCTCAGCTTGTTTGTTATCTTATTATATCTCTATACGTCTTTATATCATTACTTTCTCATTCGTTTTTGTATGTTGACCGATAACTCGTAATGTCATACGCACATACTAAAGTATCTTATACTAAAATAAATATGTACAACTAATATGTAAGTTCACTTTTAATTATTGTATAATTCCAAAATTGACTTTTGCTTATTAGAATTTGTATTATTATCTATAGTAATATTATTTTATAATACTGTAGTATCATTTTATCAACTGACTCACGTACACAGTATTTAAATAAATACTATGACGGTTCAAGATTTTTAATTTAGACACATCTTTTAATTTGTATACTTATCAGTCGACTCAGTTTAATAGCGTATAATTTATATTGCGTCACAAATTACTGAAGATGATTAAAATTATGTGGTCGAAATTTTTGTTAATAAACTTTATATTTTTCACACACAAATAACTTCTGTTGGCGCTTAGGCATTTCTTTTTACCCTTATGATTCTACGAGTATATCAGTCGAGCCTTTACACTTTGTGTATTCTAATTATGTTTTATTTGAAAAAAATTTGATCAAGAACTGGCCAAATTAAATTCCACAAAATTTTATGTATCATTTGTTAACAGATTTGATATCAAAACAATGGCCATCAAGTTGAATCTCACATATACGTACTTTACCAAAAAGGATGTAGTGACTCTACCTTTAACTTTTGTGTAATGAAATCTAAGTTATATCTATACTTTTATATTTTTATTTCTATATTTCTTTTTATTCTGATCCAAATGACTTTAATTCTTCTTAGATAAAGTTTTTATACCACAATTTATTCGAAAATATTTTTCCTTCCAACCAAAGTAGTAGTTATTTAATTTTTCTTCATTTCTCCTTCATTATGCAAAAGATTATGTGAAAATTACATTATCTTGTCCATTCAAGTGAAACCATAAAAAATTAGAGAAGTAAATACTTGGTGCTGCTGTATTGAATAAGAAAAAAATGTAAAAACAAATAAAAAATTTTATCATAATAGTTAATAATAAAAGGTAATTTCAATTTTAATGCAATAATGAATTTAGTATAAATATTAATGATTAAATTTACTATTTATTCTTATTACTTTCTTATTTTTTTATAACGCGTGTCTTACAAATATAAGTTTATTTATTTTAAACCTATTATGGTAGCTTGCACAACTTTCATAACTTATACGACCTATATACGAGTATATATATATATATTGTATATATATATATATATATATAT